>NC_025693.1:6216228-6223686 GCF_000633955.1 Camelina sativa
TTTTTTTTTTTTTTTTTTTTTTGTTTGTTTTTTTTTTTTGTTTGTTTTGTAGTGGTTGTTTAGCAAGACAGCGAATTATAATGATCAAAGTAAAAAATAGAATCAGTAACTCCAAATTTGGATAACATATGAGCAGTTTAATTGTGTTGCCTGTTAGTATAGACTGCTTGAAAATTCCGAAACTTTTGTGCCCAGAGTCGAATGTTGTGGTGAGAATTATGAATAGAAATATCATTAGTGTCACTAGGGATGTTAAAATGGGTAAACCCACCCTATTTTAACTCCACCCATTTAAGTTCAAACCCTTTTAAACTAATATATATTTAAAACCCATTTAACCATACTAACTTAAATATACATTACACCATTTAACCATACTCACTTAAATATATATTATACATATATGCAAAGATATATGATGACAATTCAAAACCAAATTGGATTGACAACATTTATCATTAAAATCAACAAGAATTACAAATGATAAACCCAAAAATCAAGTTAAGCACATAATCTTGGTTACCCAAATTACAAACATAAACGGTCTATGATAAACCCAAAAATACTAGTGATCGTTATCTTCTGTTGATTATTTTGAAGAAACCAGACTCGGATGGACCAGAGTCGAGTACCATTGAAAAAACGAAGGTATCTGCAACAACAACGGATGCTGAGCCTTGAAACAGAGTCGATGGTAAACAAGAACTTACTCTTCTGATCCAAACCAGTGCCAGCCAGGACTACAAGCAGAGCAAGCAGGTGCTTGCTGCTTGCGGCTTTCAGACAATATCTAGTTATAATCGGCCTTTTTCGTGTAAAGTTCTTTTGGTCTGATGGTTAAAATAGCTGATTTTTAACCCTATGTACCCGGGTTCGAATCCTAGACGAAGAAAAATAACTTCGGACGTAAAAATGTGAATTTGCGGACAAGCGCGAGAGCTTGGGATGCAAGAGAGACGGGGAAGAATGGAGGAAGTGGAAAGGTCTCTCAGAGGGCTGAGAAACGCCACGTGTCACCATCATAAGCTCTCTCGTCAGAGAGTGAGATGCACTCGCGGGTGAGTGAGACTGGAAGTGCTCTGCATGCAGAATTTCTGCCACTTGTCAAACACAAATTGCTACTTGCCTAAACACAGAACTCGACCAAGGGCTTATAAACAGCATCTTTGGTCTCTCATTTTCGACAAAGCCTTTCTCAAACACAAAACTCTTGCAAATTTTTTTCTCAACAAATTTCTTGCATGTTGCATGTTGTGATTGCTTGCATTGTGTGTTGTTGCATTGAGTAGGATTGCTTGCTGCTAGTGGAGTAGTCGCTTGCTAATCATAGACTGCATGCGTATTGGGGTAGAATGCATATAGGTTGCATAATCTAACCAAACCTTTGAGTTGTGATTGTTTTGGCATGATTGATTAAGGATTCACCTAACACTGCAAGAGCGCGATCCGACAAGTAGAGAACTCGTATAAATTGGTTAAGGAGGACCTTCAAATCAATTGGCAAGTAGAGAGAATGATGATAAAGAGAGAATGCGGAAAGTTAGACGCATTTTAAGTCAAATCCAAGGGGTGGGCGTTGATGCAAAGAAATGATGTGGCAAAGGCAGAGAGTGCAAGAAAATAATGAGGCAAAGGCAGAGAGTGCAAGAAAAGAATGTGATGAAGAAGAGGGTGCTAGAAGATAATCAACACATGGCTAAGAGGCCAAACTATGAGAAATCTCACTAATTCGTTCAAGGAGAAGAAAAGAAGTCGAAAAGAGACAAATCCAAAACATGGTGATGGAGGGCCATACGTAAAAGAGAATATTACGACCTGAATGTGGGACAAGTCGAGAACGGTTGTGATGAGTTAAGACGCAACACCAAGAGAAGTAGGTATCTAGAAGGCTCAAGATGTTACTGGAGATGAAGAAGCTTTGATGACACAATCAATAAAGCTAATGATGTATGAATGACAATTGCCATGCTGGTCAAGAGAACACCAGTAGCAGGAATAAGAGACGAGAGTCGAAGTCATCATGGAGGGTGACCAAGACATTGGAATTCGAGGGCAAATTCGTTTAAGGGGGTAGAATGTAATGACCCGTAACTACAAATATGGACCCGAAGGAGAAACGTGTCCAAAAGACGAGGAGGAACCTCGAGGAAACGGGGACTAGAAAAACTCGAGGAAAGACTAAGAGACTTGCGAGAGAAGTCATCAAGTTGACAGATGAACCAAGACTGGGGAAGGGTCAGGAATCGTTAGAGTTCCCAGTGAATTGGACAAGGGATTGTCGAGGTTGATGGAAAAGACCAAAAGAAAATTGGCCGTGGAAGAATGGCAAGGAAAAGAGGTCACGGACGGGAGATCCAGGGATAGCCGAGAAACGTGTATGTCACGGACAGGAGGTCCGGGGACATACGAGAAAAGTCAAACTCGGACGAGAGGACCGAGAACTGATGAAGGAAGTCGAAGTCTCGGATGAGAGAATCGAAGGCTGACGAAGAAAAATAATTTCGGACGTAAAAATGTGAATTTGCAGACAAGCGCGGGAGCTTGGGACGCAAGAGAGATGTGGGAAGGATGGAGGAAGTGGAAAGGTCTCTCAGAGGGCTGAAAAACGCTACATGTCGCCATCACAAGCTCTCTCGCCAGAGAGTGAGATGCACTCGCGGGTGAGTGAGATTGGAAGTGCTCTGCATGCAGAATTTCTGCCACTTGTCATTCCCTCTTGCCTAGACAGAGAACTCGACCAAGGGCTTATAAAAAACCTCTTTGGTCTCTCATTTTCGACAAAGCCTCTCTCAAACACAAAACTCTTGCAAATTTTCCTCTCAAAAAATTCTTGAAGAAAATCAAGAGACTTCCAAGGGAGGAAGAGGAAGAAGCTCGGCGGAGCTTGAGGAGGAAGAGGAGGCGAAGCGCTGTCGGATTTGTGGTGTGGAGGCGGAGCTCAACTCAATCAATCATCGGCCTAAATCACTGTGAGTTGAGGATGAGACCCTAGATTTGTTGAGTTTTACTCTTGGTGTGAGTCTAGAGAAGTACATGAGCTTGGGGGCTCATGTGACTCTCTTGTTTTCTTGAGTGTTGCATGCTTATCTTTTAGATCTACATGGAAACAAGTTGAGATCTGGGGAAGAGACTATCATGCACACATGGAGTGTGGCATCTAGTCTTGTTTGGGGTTGAAAAATCATGCATGCATAAAAAAATTGAGTAAATCGGTTGCATGTAAGGTCAGATCCGAAATGGATGATCATGCATGCATCCTTTGTGAATTATTTCTCAACCGGATGGGTAGAGAAATTTGAGTGGTGAGATGGGTGAAATTTGCAATAATTAATTGCATAATTTGAGATTTTTTTTTAGTTGCATGCATGATAGAATTTGGAGATATTTGGGGTAGAATCACTTGCATGTCAATGAAAAATATTTAAGAAATGGTTCTTAATTTTTTCCTTGAGAGTTGTTTGAGTTGCATGCATGTGGATGTGGTCTTAAATGCTTGAAATTTTATATCTTGCATGTTAAAAATTTTTGGGTGATTTTTCCTTGCTTGTTTCTTGCATGTGTTGCTTGATTTCTTGCTTGGAAATTGTTTGTTAATTAAGTACTTGATTCTTTGTGTCGGTAGACTTAGAATAAGTACTTGTCTAGCTAGTTCTCATGTGTCATGGTGGACTAGCAATCGACTTCTGTCCCCGAGAAATGTGGTATTCCGGCGAGTTAACCAGTGAGGTCTCGTGGCTGGACAAATCGGCGCTTAGTGAGAGACGAGACCGTCTTATGCATGACAATGCAAGTGTGTGTGATCCGGTTGGTAGCCTTTGTGGTTTCAACGCGGTGTGGTTTGGGAAGATGGGACAGAAGGTCATTGGGGCCCTAGGTTACGTTTGTGAGAGGAAGTTTAGTGTGTACCAAGGGTGGTAGCATCACTAGTACTTTCATTCCCATGAGTTTTGGGAGTTGTGTTGAATAGCCTATGGTGGCTATGAGTCTAGAAGTGTCATGTTTGGTCATTTCTAGTTCTTGATTGCTTGATTGCTTGATTGATTGATTTCTTGATTGCTTGATTGCTTGATTGCTTGTTTGCTTACTTGCTTGCTAATCGCTTCCGCATAGTGCGATTCTGATTGTGGTTGTGGGTAGAGTTGGGCAACTAGGAAAACCAGATAGGATGTTTTGTGCTGTGTGATTGCTTGAATGAAACTTCTTGTTTTCCTTGACATGCATTTCTTCAAAATGGATCCAACTGTTTTACTTTGTATTCTTGTTTTGATCACAAACATTATACATAAGTAAATCGAGATATTTTCTATATATACGGACAAGCGGAAAAGTATATGGTCTAGACCGGACCTGCACAACGTCGCGCATGCGCCAAAGGTTGCAAAGCCGGAGGTGTAGGCGTAGCAGGTAGGTGGCGGCTAGTGGACTGGTCGGGGGACCTAATTCGTTGGTGGAACCTCGAATGGACTGCGGCTGTCTACCTCTTCGTGACGCTCTCCCGGGCCTGTCCGCGGTTTGTCCGGCCAAGTGACGGACGCGGTTCGGGGGCGTTACAATGGTGGTATCAGAGCGGGTTGCAAAACTCGTGTTCCACTTGGGCTTTTCAAATGTTTTATCGAGTAAATGTGTCGCAAAAACCAGCATTTAGTTTCCGGTTGTTACCTGTTTAGTTTGAAAGAACCTTAGACTTAACTAGCAACTTGCCTTGTGTGTGTGCAGATGTCTTCGGGTGGCGGGAATGGCAGTGATGGCTCAGGGGAACAAGGTCGGGGGTAGGATGAGTCGAGTAATCACAATGGGTTTGTTTCGATTGAGTCGGAAAGTCCTCGTGCAGCCATGGACTCAGAAAAGTGGAGTCTCGATGGACTGTGTTATGGTTGTGGAGAAGAAGTGGATCAACCTATGAAGTCCAACCCTATTGAGAGCACGGGTGTGGATAATGGTGAGGGAGAAAACCAGTCGATAGAGACTGATGCTTCTGAGTGTTTGGGAGATGATGAGGAGGTCAATGATGGATGGGATGATCAGGGAGCTGCAGTGTACTGAGGTGTCGATGCAGATTCAGATCACCGTCGACGGACGAGGGTTATCCGTGACGATTCCGGATTCAGTGCCGGAGGACCAGAGAGAAGAGATGAGGACCCGCATGATGGGTATGCTGTCTGATATAGTTGATATGATCGATGGCGAGGAACCGGTTGGAGGTGAAACCAACGGTGAGTCTGAGCACAACAATGGCGGTGAGGCCAGTGCTGAAGTGAACAAGGTTGAGGGTGATGGAGACCTTAATCCAAGTGATGATGATTAAGAGGAGTACTTGGAGGTGGTTGAGTTGTTGTCCAATGATGAGGAGCGCGTACCAACCCTCATTGTGGAGACAAAGAGGAGGCCAAGGGAAGCGGCTAAAGAGGGAACTCGACCCAAGTTGGTGGCAGTACCATTGCCAGTACCGGACCAAGGAGTGGCGGATGTCACAGCAGCGACAAGGGAGAATCAAGGTCAGGACTCTAGTGTCGAGACACAAGAACTAGAGAATCAAAGAGATGCGGCGCGTATAATGGGTCAGTGGGATCCGATGCTGTTGGAAGTTGAGATCAACAACGAAGAGTTGATGAGGAGGTTAAGATTGAGTGAGGGAGTGCCAGTACAAGGGCATGAGGGTAAGGCTGAGGCGGAGCCCGAAAATGATCCTGTACCAATGGCTGAAACTGAACCAAGGGTGAACCAAGAACGAGATAAGGAGAATGAGAACACGGAAGGTGGTACAAAGGAAGTCGGGAGTGGGATCAAATGATGACCACCGGAGGAGAATCAAGGAATGGCCGAACGTATGAGGCTGATAGTGAACCAAAGGGTGACCAAGAGGTGGCACCGGACCAAGGTTTGGAAGAGCAAACAGTCGAAGAGTTGAACCAAGGACTAAGAGATACCATGATGGAGTTAATTGAGAAGCTAGCCGAGGAAGGAAGGCTGAGGAAAGAAACTGTTCGAATGGAACATGGTCAAGGGAGTGAGAAGCGGTCTAAGTATTTGGAGGATGGAGTGAAACCCACGAGAGATGTGGAGATATGCCCACAGAGGGGAATAATAAGAACTAGAGCTCAGGCAAGGAAGAGGGGGACGAACCCGTCCAAAGTTCAAATTAGGAACACAGCCCAATGTGCGGCATGTGGTGAGATTGGTCACCGAGTTTTGCATTGCTGGAGAGCAGCGTTGTGCATTCCAGGGCCGAGCAATATAGTTGTGTGTTGGGAATGTGGTGCAATTGGGCACTAAATGACAAACTGTCCGACTAGAATCCAAGGACCGGATGAAGGTGGACCACGTGAGAGTGAAGCTCCTGTGCCTGCGACTACGTCCTCTGTGAACCCACCCGCTGAACCAGGCACCGGCCAGCCACCAAGACAGTGTGAGTGTAGCTGTAGGACGTGTAAGTTCCTGAGAGAACCCTAGGCACATGTTAGCCAAGTGATAGGGATATGTGTAATCTTTTTGGGGAAAGATTTGGAACTTGTCCTGCGGTGTATTTTTTTTTTATCTAGGTCTTTATGACTAGATATTAACTCAGATAGCAA
The DNA here is from genome assembly GCF_000633955.1 of Camelina sativa. NCBI lineage: Eukaryota > Viridiplantae > Streptophyta > Magnoliopsida > Brassicales > Brassicaceae > Camelina > Camelina sativa. Next base: position 6,222,801 of record NC_025693.1, read on the forward strand.
GCTAGTAGAACCCATAACTTTTTTTGGTAAAAGTTATTAAAGGGCGTTTGTGCTAAGTCTTTAGCCTCGTGGTGGTTAGTGTTGTGTGGTTGCTTGCTATCTTTGTATGTGATTGCTTGCATGTTGTGATTGCTTGCATTTGTGTGTGATTGCTTGCATGTTGTGATTACTTGCATGTTGTGATTGCTTGCATTGTGTGTTGTTGCATTGAGTACGATTGCTTGCTGCTAGTGGAGTAGTCGCTTGCTAATCATAGACTGCATGTGTATTGGGGTAGAATGCATATAGGTTGCATAATCTAACCAAACCTTTGAGTTGTGATTGTTTCGGCATGATTGATTAAGGATTCACCTAACACCGCAAGAGCGCGATCCGACAAGTAGAGAACTCGTATAAATTGGTTGAGGAGGACCCTCAAATCAATTGGCAAGTAGAGAGAATGATGATAAAGAGAGAATGAGGAAAGTTAGATGCATTTTAAGTCAAGTCCAAGGGGTGGACGTTGATGCAAAGAAATGATGTGGCAAAGGTAGAGAGTGCAAGAAAATAATGAGGCAAAGGCAGAGATTGCAAGAAAAGAATGTGATGAAGAAGAGGGTGCTAGAAGATAATCAACACATGGCTAAGAGGCCAAACTATGAGAAATCTCACTAATTCGTTCAAGGGAGAAGAAAAGAAGTCGAAAAGAGACAAATCCAAAACATGGTGATGGAGGGCCATACATAAAAGAGAATATTACGACCTGAATGTGGGACAAGTCGAGAACGGTTGTGATGAGTTAAGACGCAACACCAAGAGAAGTAGGTATCTAGAAGGCTCAAGATGTTATTGGAGATGAAGAAGCTTTGATGACACAATCAATAAAGCTAATGATGTATGAATGACA
>NC_025693.1:6225629-6232736 GCF_000633955.1 Camelina sativa
TAGGTTGCATAATCTAACCAAACCTTTGAGTTGTGATTGTTTCGGCATGATTGATTAAGGATTCACCTAACACCGCAAGAGCGCGATCCGACAAGTAGAGAACTCGTATAAATTGGTTGAGGAGGACCCTCAAATCAATTGGCAAGTAGAGAGAATGATGATAAAGAGAGAATGAGGAAAGTTAGATGCATTTTAAGTCAAGTCCAAGGGGTGGACGTTGATGCAAAGAAATGATGTGGCAAAGGTAGAGAGTGCAAGAAAATAATGAGGCAAAGGCAGAGATTGCAAGAAAAGAATGTGATGAAGAAGAGGGTGCTAGAAGATAATCAACACATGGCTAAGAGGCCAAACTATGAGAAATCTCACTAATTCGTTCAAGGGAGAAGAAAAGAAGTCGAAAAGAGACAAATCCAAAACATGGTGATGGAGGGCCATACATAAAAGAGAATATTACGACCTGAATGTGGGACAAGTCGAGAACGGTTGTGATGAGTTAAGACGCAACACCAAGAGAAGTAGGTATCTAGAAGGCTCAAGATGTTATTGGAGATGAAGAAGCTTTGATGACACAATCAATAAAGCTAATGATGTATGAATGACAATTGCCACGCTGGTCGAGAGAACACCAGTAGCAGGCATAAGAGACGAGAGTCAAAGTCATCATGGAGGGTGACCAAGACATTGGAATTCGAGGACAAATTCTTTTAAGGGAGGTAGAATGCAATGACCCGTAACTAGAAATATGGACCCGACGGAAAAACGTGTCCAAAAGACGAGGAGAAACCTCGAGGAAACGGGAACTAGAAAAACTCGAGGAAAGACTAAGAGACTTGCGAGAGAAGTCATCAAGTTGACAGATGAACCAAGACCGGGGAAGGGTCAGGAATCGTTAAAGTTCCCGGTGAATTGGACAAGGGATGGTAGAGGTTGATGGAAAAGACCAAAAGAAAATTGGCCGTGGAAGAATGGCAAGGAAAAGAGGTCACGGACGGGAGGTCCGGGGATAGCCGAGAAACGTGTATGTCACGGACGGGAGGTCCGGGGACATACGAAAAAAGTCAAACTCGGACGAGAGGACCGAGAACTGATGAAGGAAGTCGAAGTCTCGGATGAGAGAATCGAAGGCTGACGAAGAAAAATAATTTCGGACGTAAAAATGTGAATTTGCGGACAAGCGCGGGAGCTTGGGACGCAAGAGAGACGTGGAAAGGATGGAGGAAGTGGAAAGGTCTCTCCGAGGGCTGAAAAACGCTACATGTCGCCATCACAAGCTCTCTCGCCAGAGAGTGAGATGCACTCGCGGGTGAGTGATACTGGAAGTGCTCTGCATGCAGAATTTCTGCTACTTGTCAAACACAAATTGCCACTTGCCTAGACAGAGAACTCGACCAAGGGCTTATAAAAAGCCTCTTTGGTCTCTCATTTTCAACAAAGCCTCTCTCAAACACAAACTCTTGCAAATTTTTCTCTCAACAAATTTCTTGAAGAAAATCAAGAGACTTCCAAGGGAGGAAGAGGAAGAAGCTCGGCGGAGCTAGAGGAGGAAGAAGAGGCAAAGCGCTGTCGGATTTGCGGTGTGGAGGTGGAGCTCAACTCAGTCAATCATCGGCCTAAATCACTGTGAGTTGAGGATGAGCCCCTTAATTTGTTGAGTTTTACTCTTGGTGTGAGTCTAGAGAAGTACATGAGCTTGGGGGCTCATGTGACTCTCTTGTTTTATTGAGTGTTGCATGCTTATCTTTTAGATCTACATGGCAACAAGTTGAGATCTGGGGAAGAGACAATCATGCACACATGGAGTGTGGCAGCTAGTCTTGTTTGGGGTTGAAAAATCTTGCATGCATAAAAAATTGAGTAAATCGGTTGCATGTAAGGTCAGATCCAAAATGGATGATCGTGCATGTATCCTTTGTGAATTATTTCTCAACCGGATGGGTAGAGAAATTTGAGTGGTGAGATGGATGAAATTTGCAATAATTAATTGCATAATTTGAGAATTTTTTTTAGTTGCATGCATGATAGAATTTGGAGATATTTGGGGTAGAATCACTTGCATGTCAAGGAAAAATATTTAAGAAATGGTTCTTAATTTTTTCCTTGAGAGTTGTTTGAGTTGCATGCATGTGGATGTGGTCTTAAATGCTCGAAATTTTATTTCTTGCATGTTAAGAATTTTTGGGTGATTTTTCCTTGCTTGTTTCTTGCATGTGTTGCTTGATTTCTTGCTTGGAAATTGTTTGTTAATTAAGTACTTGATTCTTTGTGTCGGTGGACTTAGAATAAGTACTTGTCTAGCTAGTTCTCATGTGTCAACCATCTCCAAATTCTTCTTAAGTTTTGCAATTTTCAACTCAGCACTAATAGCATCCACTTTCTTATAAGCTACCTCAAGCATTTCCACTTTAAGTCCTGGATCCAAAACAGTTGCAATAACCAAAATAAGACTGTAATACTCCCAATATTTGTTGAATTTACCTTTCATTTCCAGAGCCATTTGCTTCACAGCATCATCATCACAAATGGCATACTTTTGCAGCAATAACTCGATCCCCTATACTTGTGTGAAGTATACATTAGATGTAGGATACTTGCAACCTGAAAAGTGAGTGGTGATGACACTGAAGGGTTTAAACAAATTACAAATCCTTTCCCCACGGTTCCTCTCATCGTCTGAAGGTAAAAACTTATAATTAGTGCCATAAACTTTCATGCTACCAAATGCTTTTCTAAACTTTAAAGCTCTAGCTAGCATTTCATAAGTAGAATTCCATCTAGTACACATATCAAGAGATAAACCTGCCCCACTTTTAATCCCTAGTCTTTCTTCACAAGCTGCAAATGCCTCTTTCCTCTGTGAAGATGCTTTCACATATAAGACACTCTCCCGAATGTTTTGTAAAACATCTTTTGCTAAATCTAACCCTTTCTTCACAATCAGGTTTAAAATATGGGAACAACACCTCACATGTAGAAACTTCCCATCACATAACAGACCACTACCACTAATCATCTAAAGTTGACCTTTGAGAATGTTCTGCATACTATTATTATTGGTAGCATTATTCAACGTAATAGAGAATACCTTTTTTTCTAATCCCCACTCTTTCAGACACTCAAGAACCTTATTTTTCATATGGTCACCGGTGTGTGAAGACTTCAACTCACAAAAGGCTAGAATTTTACTATTTAAGTTCCAGCTATCATTAATGAAATGGGCAGTTAGACAAATATAACTTGCCACTGTAGCACGGGCTACCCACATGTCTGAAGTAAAACAAACTCTACTACTATGCATTGCAAATTCTTCTCTAACTTTTCCTTTTCTATCCCATATCTCACATATACATCATCCGCAGCAGTTTGCCTACAAATAGGCTGGCATTCCGGATTTAAATATTTATCTCTAGCCCTAACTTTCTCATACTCGACCTACCTAAATGGTTGATCATGATAGATAATAATTTCGCTAATCATCTCACGGTCTACTTTATGATCATATGGACGTTTATCTATCTTCTTAGGCATCTTTGGACACTTTTGTAAATGGAGACTCAAGTGGTGTGTTCCACAGTTTCCATTTTGTTTACTACTTATCACTAATTTTGTACTACAATGGATGCACCTAGCCCTTTCTTTACCATCTTTCTCTATCCCTACTGAAACAAAATCATCCCAAACAAGTGAAGTTTTGCGCCTCTTACGTGGAGCTTGAGTGCGCTGACTTTGAGCTTGAGTTCGAGTTTGAGTTAACCGTTGAATTTGAGTTTCACTTTCCTCTGTTGCTTGCAGTTCTGCATCTTCCTCATTCATTTCTATCATCTCATTGCTGGCATTGAGATATGCGATTGTTTCTAGAGACTCCAAATCCATTTATTCAATCAAAAGTAAAAATCTTCAATCAATCTACAAATTCAATCAAAACATAGATAACAAAGTAATTTCGTAAATCTCTTCAATTAATCTACTCATGATCGATACTTGTTGATCAAAAGCTTTTCGATATAAGATACTCTTTAAATCTCTTCAACGATATAAGATATTAACCTTGTAGCCTTGTAGGAATCCTAAATTGAACAGAAGAAGATGACCCTGATCGAAAATTGAAGAGAGGACGACGACCCAGATCCAAAAAAGCAGCAAACTAAGCAATATTCACGTTGGAATCGAGATTGTTGCCGGAAAATTTTTCAGCGTCGCTCATTCTCTGACTTGGACTCGTGGGGATTGGGAAAGATAATGTTTAACCCTAAACCAAAACGGCAACGTTTTGTTTTATGCACCAAAAAAAAAAATCTTAATGGGTACCCATATATTAAATAGGGCTTTATACTCAAATTAACATCTCTAAGTGTCACCATTAAAATTTTGACTAGTACTTCATTATCACCTACAAAAATTTCTATTAAAGCTTTTGGTTCTGCTTTCAAGGTGTAGAGGCCTTATTTAGTTTGGATGCACCCCAAAATTTTACTTGGCAATTAATTAAATACTAGAAGATATCTCGTGCTTTACAGCACGGTCAATATCTTTTTTAAAAATAATAATATAATAATAAACTTATTATTATATTTCTATAAAAAATTATTTTGTTTGAGATAGTATTTATTTTTAATATTGTAATTGTTCGGTAAATCTATATATATCTTTTCAAATACTATTTAATTTAGAATATTATAGGTTTTAATTTGTTTGATGTATAATACAGTTTTATATTGCTTGTTTGCATTATTTGCATCATTATTTTGTAAAATATTTTGTAGTAGTAATTATAATATATTAATTGTGAGTAAATAAAATTTATGAATTTATCATCCACATAAATTTAGTTTTACCAATCCGCCAATGTGAAAAATTAAAATACACATTTTTTCTTCATAGATTGAGTAATATATATTTGATTTTAAAAATTCAAATCATAACATATGCATAATTCAAATCATAATTATTATATGATAATTCAAAACAATTTATAGATAAAATTAAAGAAAGATGATAGGAAAACCATAATTTAAAATCTTAACAAAATCTTCCAAATCTAGTTATTAAAAATAATCATATTATCTACTTAGACATAAAATCTTAGTTTTAAATATTCTGATTGGTTATATATTTTAAAAAATAAATAATAATTTTCGTCCATAATTAATTAGAAAAAGAATTTTTTTTTTGAAAATTAACAATTATTTAAAAGATTTTATTAGAAAATTCTGATATATTGTTTATATTTGGTCAAAGTATTTATTATCTTTATTAAATTAAGTAATTAATCTTTTTTAAATATTTCTAATGGCATTTAAATGTAAATTTTTACACTTTTAAGGTTAGTTTCATATTTGTACTTCTCAATTAATATATTAGGATAATACTAAATAAATTGGTTTGTATTAAATATAGATGAATGTAAATAAATTTTGTTTTGATTTGGTTGAAAATTTAGGAATTGATCAACTTCTCTAATTATAATTTTTGTATAATTCTATGTAAAAAACAAACTCGTTTGGAGCATATTGGGTATTAATAATATATCCAATGTTTGATAACCTTCCTTCCCTTACCATACAAAGAAATGCTACCAACAAACAAATGTTGATGAACAACATATAAATCAAAAAATACTTACAAACAAATTAACGAAGAGAAACAAATAAATCTGCAAAAATAACAAATAACTTTAACATCAGGAATAATTGCAACCAACCAAAATAAATCGGCAATATGATACTATAATATACATTAACAGATCTATGATTACTTAAAATAAATATGCGATGAGCAAAAAATAAAATAAGCATTTCGTCAAGATGACAATTTATCGAACATCTTTCATGCAATATACTTTTACAACTCATTTTATTAAAAATTCCATAGATCAAAGGAAACTATCGACGCTGGGTGTCAATTGGGCTGGCCCGGCCCGGCCCAGCCTGAAATCTATAAAGCTTGCATATGTTTGAACCCGGCCCGGCCTGGCCCAAAATATTTCCGAATCTATATTTCAAAGTCCGAGTCCGGTCCTAACAGGGCTACAGGGTTTTTTGGGCTTTTCCTGGCTTATGTTAGAGATCAAAAATTCAAACTTATAAGTCATAAAAAGCAGTGTTTAAAGGTACACTATAAAACAAATCAATCAAAATTTTAATAACTCATGTATATTTACTACAACCAACTTAATTTACAAGAAAAAGTTTAAAACTAAATAAAATTTTAATACTTTAACCAAATAAAACCATATATAATTTATAGAAAATATCATAGATAAAAATTTTAAAAGTATTAAGTAAGGTTATTAAGTAAATATGAAAACTATGATTAGAGTTTAAAACTTTATTTATAATAAATTATTAATCAAATATTGCAATCAAACAAAAATATCAACACAAAAATACAAACATATTTGTTAAAAGGCTTTTCGGGCTAGTCTAAACCCGGTAGAACTATGCTCGAAAAATCCTATAGTCCAAACGGGCTGAACCCGAAAGACCCGATTTTTCTGGACATATATATTTAAACCCGAGTCCGGTATTTTTTTAGGGCCAGCCCAAAAGACCCGATTTTTTCTAGACATATATATTTAAATCCGAGCCCGATATTTTTCAGGGCAGGGACGGGCCAGCCCGTAAGCTTTGGCCCTAATTGACATGTTGAGCTGCTTGTGACATAATTTGATGTAGGCACATTAGAGGAGAGACAAGGAGGAGAGAGTCGTGAGAGAAGATAGGCGACGGCTAAATTTTGGAGAAAACGAGAAGAGATGTGTAAAGAGAAAAAAAGTGTGAGAAAAGAAAACATGAATTTAAGATTTTTGTATTTTTTTGTTTATTTTTAATTTAGTTATTTATTAAAATAAATAAAATGTCTGGGGAGACAACACAACAGTTTTTTTAAAATGTACCCATCATTTTTTTTTTTTTTAATTCTTTTATATCTAAAGACACCCATTTAAAGTGAAGTGACCTTAGTGCAGTGGCCAAAAGTAAGTCCTTAATACACAAGACACCATCACACCAGGGATCGAGTCCCGCTCCTTACAAATATAGGAATTAGGCTAATGGGCCGGCATGTTGTGGTCCAATGGTTGACAAAAAAAAAAAAAAAAAAAAAAAAAAA
>NC_025693.1:6234715-6256173 GCF_000633955.1 Camelina sativa
TTTTTTTTTTTTTTTCTATGTATTTGTTTCCAAACTTGGATTAGATATACTGTATACATATGAAAATTTATTCTTAGCAGGTCGAATTAACCGGATTAGAGGATTTATCCTAAAGCTGAAAAAAAAACTATACAAAAAGATTAATAAAAAGAGAAAGATGTTTTTGGCACACAGGTGCGCAGCGGTGTGGATGCGTCGAGAGGAGAGCAATTGTTAATCGAATGTTTTGTTTGTTTTTGTTTAAATATGTACGGTGGAGAGAAGAAGGCAAAGAAGATCAGGTAAAGAATGAAACTTGGAAATCATGCAAAGCCACACCTCTCCCTTCAACACATTCTTACGTGTCCTCTTCTCTTCACTCCAAAGCTCCTTCTACTACAAAAATTTGTATTTCAATCCATTTATATATATGTTCTTTTAGACTTATCTCTGATACCCCCTTTGTGTTCTGTTACACTTTTCCCCTTAGTTCTGTTACCACTTTGCTCTTTAGTTATAGATCATATCAGTCAATATGGCGAATGTGGACCGTGATAGGCGTGGGCATGTCGACCGTACTGACAAACGTGCTCATCTTCAGCCGTCCTACGAAGATGATGTCGGTTACGGTGGTTATGGCGGTTATGGTGCTGGTTCTGATTTTAAGAGTCGTGGCCCCTCCACTAACCAAGTATTATTTCGTGTTCCCTTTAGTTTTTCATTTTTCTTTTCATCTAAACTAATCGCTCACTCAAAACTATATAACGATTTTCTGAAAATTTTAAAATAGAAAAAAGTAAATAGTAAAGAATCATGAGTTTCGAACGAAGACGTCATGTGATTAGTCCATCTTATTTTCCAAGTCTTAGGATATGTTTTATTTATTTTTCTTTCACATATGCAATAATTTCTACAAAATAAACAAAGTTTAAAACAAGAGTTATACGACGCCACTTGTATGATTAATAGATCATGCATGCATGCATATAAAAGGATCATATCTAGAGGTTTAGGGTTGGCTTTTAACATTTTGAGATTTTGAGATAGAAAAGGTCTAAATAAAGAACACTTATTAAATGTAAACATGCAGATCATGGCCCTTATAGCGGGAGTTCCCATCGGTGGCACACTGCTAACCCTAGCTGGGCTCACTCTAGCCGGTTCGGTGATCGGCTTGCTGGTCTCCATTCCCCTCTTCCTTCTCTTTAGTCCGGTGCTCGTCCCAGCGGCTCTCACTGTCGGGCTCGCTGTGGCCGGAATCTTGGCTTCTGGGTTGTTTGGGCTGACGGGTCTGAGCTCTGTCTCGTGGGTCTTAAACTATCTCCGAGGGAGGAGTGATACAGTGCCAGAGCAATTGGACTATGCTAAGCGACGTATGGCTGATGCGGTAGGCTATGCTGGTATGAAGGGAAAAGAGATGGGCCAGTATGTGCAAGATAAGGCACATGAGGCTCGTGATACTGAACTCACTACTGAGACCCATGAACCGGGTAAAGCAAGGAGGAACATAACATAAAAATTGCGTGAGTCTTTTTGGAAGGCGATAATATAATTTTACCTTTTATGTTATATGTCCCAGTTTCTTTCTTCTTTTTAGAATATATATCTTGTCAATGTGTACGTTCGTTTTGTCTTGTCCTAATAAAAACCCTTGTTAGTTAAATAATAAATGAAAATAAACATGTTTTAAGTATTTTTCGAGATAACCAGAAACTTCATACTATTTTTTGTTTTTGTTTTGGGTGAGTAGTTTTCTTGCATTTTTTTTATTTAATTACAACCTAGAGAGTCAAACTGGAATCATAATCAATCATAACCTACGAGTTCTCAACCATTAGTTGAATACAAAATTAGTTGAAAACCAGCATTGAGTGAAGGAAGGACACCATTTGGATACTAAGCCGAGAGAAGAAGATCAAATGTCTTGTTCGATCGAGGCCACCCGAAAGAACCTTTTGGATAATGAGGACATCGACACATCGATGATGATCGAACCTTTTGGAATGTAGCTCTAAAGAGAGTTAGAGCGTTGAAGTGAAAATTAGACCGCGATGGTGATGACGATTTTACTCTTTCCATATTTCATAAGCTTGTCATTCTTCAAGAAGTGCCATGCAAGTGTTCTCTTTTCAACCTAGGAAGCTGATTAATTACTGTATCTTATTTATTCAATATATATATATATAAACCTTAGTTTTTAAAGTTAGTAACTCACTAGATCGTGACACGTGTCATTTTTATCAATCAAATATCAAACTTAAAAATTCACCAGATCGTGACACATGTCAATTATAAAGATTAAATATCAAACCAGATCGTGACACGTGTTAGTTTTAACGATCAAAATTAAAAACTCACCGGATCGTGATAAATTTAAAGATTAAATATCAAAGTTAGTAACTCATCAGATCGTGACATGTGTCAATTTTAACAATCATAAATCACAGTTTTCAAGCTTGGTAAAACAAAGAATAAGATAATTGTAATCTTCTTATATTAAAATTTTTTTTGTTAATCCTAAAAAGAATAGAATTGTAAATACACCCCTCTATATCAATTTTGTAATTTTAAAGAAAAAGGAATCGTCTACGTTATATTGAATTTCTTGGCCTAATCTTAAAAGAAAAAGAATTTAAATATAAAGATATGTATTCTCTCAGATCTTTATCTTATATATAGAGAGGAATACGTCATTCCGATGTATCAAACAGAATTAGAATTTTCAAACATGAGCACTACAAATAGAAACCAAAACTGTGAAAATAACGAAAAGTCAGCTAAGAAAAGGAAGAGAACCATTATGAATAATGATCAGATTGTATGATGGAGAAGGCGCTTACCGATGAACCTCATATGCGACTGAAACTAGCTACACTTCAGGCATGGGTCGACAAACTAAATCAATACGTAAGTATAAAACTCATATTCAACTTCACATACATATTTTTTCATAATTGACTAATATTATTTAACAAAATATAGAGACTCTAGCTTACAACTATGCAGCTAAGAAAATGGTAACAACTTTTAATTTTTAACTTTTTCTCTTTTGTTCAAGACATTTTCATCTAACAAAAACATATATTTCAGGTTTTATTACAAACAATCAAAAGAAGTTAAAACTAGCAAACATTTGAACCATCAAATTTAACCACATATATCTTGCAAGCGAATCTAACAGATATCTTACGCTTATTATATTATATGTGTTTTTTCAATTAGATTTTGACATGTATAAACAAAAAAATAATTAATTAAGCATGTATATTATTGCAAGAAATAGTGAATAACAAATCTAAAAAAATAAAATGTTTGTCAAAAAAAAAAAAACATAAGTTATGTCAAAAAAATTATTATTTTTGAAACATAATAGGAACAACTAATTAAGAAAATAACATTATATCTACATAAAATTTACATGTTTATATCAAAAGCTTTATTCTTTGATTTTTTTTTCTGATGTAATTTTGCAAATCTATTTTGGGTCTTTTATTTGTGTGGGTTCTTCAATGGAAGCTATCAGAAGCAATGAAATGGAATCAAAGTATATAAAGCCCGCTAAATTAATCGAGGATGGAGACACTGATGGAGGTTCCAAAAGTAATTCTACAGTTAGTAGCGTTATAAGTTTCAAAGATTAGTCGGTGGTTGATCTATTTGGTAGCGATTGTAATTTGGGAAGTTGGAACGATAAACCGTTTTAAAATTGGTTTCAAACCTGATTTATGTGGTTTTCTATCGAATTCATAAACCGTTTATATCCAGGTATATAAGAAAATAAATGAGAACTTTTGATTCAGATAGAAATAAGTTGAGAACTTACAATTCGAGAATATTTGAGATGAGGTCATAGTTCTAAGTAGTTTTGGTACAATGCAATATTTCTGAGGAGTAAATAAGATATCGATCTTTAACGTGATTATGACATATATCATGTTTTGGATTGTTTATAAAGTTTTTATTTTGTATATATGAATAACCTAAGGCTTTATATATACCAACATGATTATAATATTCAAATTTTTATTTTTATTGTGATATTACCTTTCTTTCAATTTCTCAACTTTAATTGGGTTGGTCATAAAATCATAGTAATAGAGTAGATAATTTTCACCAGTTGTTCATCCAAAATATCTTTGGAGTAAACAAAATTAATGGTTAAAGAAATTATGTCACAATACAATTTTAGTAATTATAAGAACTATAATTATACCAAGCAACATAAAATTTGTTTAATTTGTTTAAAAGACATTTTATAGGTGGTGATGAAGAGCATACTTTAACAATAAAATAATTTAGGGTTTAATAGCATATTTTTAATGGTGAAACATACAGTAAAATTGTATGTGGGTTACTACATTATATGTTGCTTTGATGAATTCCTTGCATGTAAATTATTTTGTAATAAGTTGTGAAACGTTTTTGAAATTTGACAGTAATAATATTTTTAATGATGAGTATTTGACAAAAGTTTTGGTATGGGTACAATTTAGCTTTAGATTATTATAATAATTGTTATAATATATTAAAAATATAAAAATATAAATAAGTGTAAGATGGTAAATACAAATATGATTTTGGTGGGATATAATTTAGCTTTAGATTATTGTAATAATTGTTATAACATATAAAAATATAAATAAATGTATGAAGGTAAATACAAATATGAATTTTTCTTTAATTATTTATATTTTTACTTCAAGAAATAAAATTTCTTTTATATTTTTTTAAAACAATGTTTAGGATTTAGGTTTATTCTCTTCAACAATCTTAATACCCGCATATCGTGCGAGCTTTTATCTAGTCTTATTATATAAAGTTGAGTTTTGAAAGTTAGTCATTAACATGATTTTGACACGTGTCAAGTTATTAATCTGAGATTTTGACATGTGTAAAAGTTAATATTTAATAAGATAAATTTGAGATAATGAAAAAACAAAAAAAATTATTTAAACAATTTAATAATGTAAATAGATAATTATAAAAAAATTACAAAAATTAAACAGTTTCTTAAAAAAATAATTATAAACAGATTATATATTTCATAAAATTTAAAATTATAACATTATTTACTTATTTTAATTTTAAGTTATTAATTCAGAAAAAAATAGAAAAGAGATTAAGAAAAATGTACAGTTAACTATTAATTCTAAAGAATGTAAATACTCACTTCTACATAAACATAAATCGTCTCACATTTTTCATCTAACAAAATAATTTATTCAAAAACAATGCTTTAAACTTTAATCTATTGGTAAAAAAGTTTTAATGGGAAGGTAAATTTTCTTTATTTTCGTAGGAGCCGGGACTCGATCCCGGGTGTGATGGTGCCTTCTACAAATGGACTTACCTCCTGCCACTGCACTAATTGTTACCATTCATTCAATCCCAAAGAAAGATAAAGAGTAGAACCCCATCAACCTAATGGTTGGATAAAGTAGGCTAATCAAACACAAGCTTACAAGAAACATAAATAGATAGATTGGAAAAACATAAACCGTTTTTGATAGATCTATAGGAGCTCGGAGATAGAGGCTACATCGTGATGTGTCAAAGACACTTCCACAAATACATTGAGAAATATAACATTAGTTACTATCAAAAGATTTTGTGACATTGGAAAAGGGCTTTTAGTTTTATTGGTTGTCGGAGCATGCCACTTTGAGATAGCTAAAAAACGTGAACATGTTCTCCCCACACATGAGTAAGGCAGAGCCAATGTTCTCTTCATGGTGGAAGAGGTTGGACGCCTGCAAGGTTATCTCTCCAAGGGAGGAAGGCGGAGCCAAGGTTCCCTTCATGGTGGAGGAGGTTGGACACAAGGTTCTCTCCATAAGGGAGGAGGGCGGAGCCGAGGTTCTCTCTATGGTTGGTTATACACAATTGTGTGATACATCATTGATTAGTATACTATGTAATATACTTTTTATTTGAGAAGTTTCTTGAACCGACAATTTTAGTGATTAAATAAACTATGCAAAAATGAAAATAAATAGACGTATAATAGTTGGGTTAATGTGTTTATATAGATATTTTCTTAGGTGGTGGTAAAAAATATATTTGTAACATACAATATATTTAGATGTAAAAAAATACACCTAGGATAAAATAGGCTAATCATACAAAAGCTTACAACAAACATAGATAGATAGATTGGAAAACTATAAACTGTTTTTGATAGATCCATAGGAGCTCGGAGATAGAGGTTACATACATCATGATGTGTCAAAGAAACTTCCATGAATACATTGGAAAATTTAACATTAGTTACTATTAAAATTTTTTGTGACATTGGAAAAGGGCTTTTAGTTTCATTGGTTGCCGGAGCATGCCACTTTGAGATAGCTAAAAGACGTAAACATGTTCTCTCCACACATGAGGAGGGCAAAGCCAATGTTCTCTCGATGGTGGAAGAGGTCGGACGCATGCAAGGTTATCTTCCCAAGAGAGGAAGGCGGAGCCAAGGTTCTCTTCATGGTGGAGGAGGTTGGACACATGATTCTCTCCACAAGGGAGGAGGGCGGAGCCGAGGTTCTCTCCATGGTTGGTCATACACTATTGTGATGATACATCATTGATTAGTATACTATGTAATATATTATTTATTCGAAAAGTTTCTTGAATCAACAATTTTAGTGATTAAAGAAACTATGTAAAAGCTAAAATAAATAGACATATAATAGTTGACGTAATGTGTTTATATAGATATTTTCCTAGGTAGTGATAAAGAATATATTTGTAACATACAATATACTTAGGTGTAAAGAAATATACTTTTAATGGTAACAGAAATAAAAAAATTTGTAACTAGATATAAATCAGTGTATTATAGCAAAAAAATGTTTTTTTATAAATAACGTACAACAAATTTTAATATATTTTTGTTAAATTTAATCTTATTTACAAAAGTTTAAAACCCGCACATCGGGCGGATCCTTGTCTAGTATATATATATTAGTTCTAGGATGACATGATCAAACTAAGCTATCGAGTAGGATGCTGCCAAATTTATTGGAAAAGGGGTAGACGGAAAACAAATAGAGGTCACAAGGATGAGCCACATAAGGCATGTTTGTTTGATGTGTTTAATTATGCCCCAAGAGGTTACTTGATCCACCATATATATTATTGTGGGATTTCTTGTCCAACATGAACAACTAGGTCGTTGTGGAAGCATGGCCATGCACCGGGAAGTACCATATATAAAGGGATTTCTTATATATTTTACTACACATATTCATCTAATATCATTTTAATTTTTGAAATTAACCCTTTTTGTAGTGGGACTGATGTTTTGTGCCAAACAGGGAAGCCTACAGGACGTAAAGTAAGGTTAAGATGAAAAAATATCTAAACTATCAGTCATGTACTCATTTATATATATATTGACAAAACCGGAAGTTTTTCCGTCGTGATTTAAAGTGTCAAATTTGGTGTTTTAACCGTTGCTTCTAGGGAAAAGGTCCCTTCTTATATGATATCTTTGGACTGTGGAAAATTTAGATTATATAAAAGAATGCATAGACATGAATTGCAAAGTTAAGACAAATGATACCTTCGATCTATTAACCTTAGAAGGCTTTTTTAGGTTCTTATTTACTTGCATAATTTCATTTATGTGGCATGTAAAGCCTTCTTCTTGGCTTGATGCGGTGCTCCTTCACTATTTTTAAAGTCACCTTCATAATCGTTCTCTTTGCAAAATTTCCGACATGACGCATCAAATTATTTTAGTCCAAAAGTAGAAGTAAAAAAGAAAAAGTTTTGTAGCAATCATTTTGACACGCAGTTTTTAATAGACCAAAATTATGAACACAAAATTGTTGTGTCATAGTTATGTTTCTTCCAATTCTTAGCAGTGAAGAATTGTACCTTTTTACCACACCAATCTTTTCCTCTCTTAGCTTTATTCACTGCTCTCATTATTCTCTGCTTTTTTCACCGTACCCAAACTCTCTTTTCGACATCATAAGCTCCACAAACGAACACATCGCGATAGTTACTCTCATCCTTTGAGTATGCGAGAGAGTCGGAGTCAGAGCAGTCTCAGACAAATATCTCCGGAAATATAAACGACGGTCCCGCTCCATAATAGCCGTCGTGAGGAAGATGAAACAGTTTTGATGCGTTGAAGAGAACTTAAGGATTCAAAATGTCCAAAAAGCAAAGAAATCAGTTGGAGTTAAATATGTGGAGAAGAAATGAAACGGTATAATTTCTGTTAGTGATAATTGAGTTACGTCATCATATAGAAATATGTAATTATGTATGATAAGAGAAAAATGTGATTAAGGGGCATGATGTGTTGAAACGACGCTTATGTCAAAAGGTACAAGTGCAGAGTCACGAGTGGAATCCTTTGTCATGTTTCGTCATATTGTTTCAAGTCTATAAATAGACGTTGTGATCGTATTGCAAAACGGCAACAAGTTTCATGTAAATAAATGTTTCAGTTATTCGTTCTCTTGTCTTCTCCAAAGAGAAGAGACAATGGTCTCTTGCTCTGTTTTGTTTTTCTTCTTCCTCTCAATATTTCAACATGGTATCAGAGCTTATATTGGTCTTGGAGCTTGTCCAAGCAAAACAAAAATAAGAAAAAATTCCGCTGCAAGAAGAAGAAAAAGATGGAGACAACAAACCAAGGGTGAGAAGAAGAAGAAAAGAAAATCGAAATAGGAAAAGATGGTGGTGATAAGAGAGAATACCATCAACCTTCACAAACATTCACAAACAATACCTTCAAGAAGAAGGCTCCAAAGGTATGAAGGAGATATGAGATCTTCTCAAAAGGAAATGGAAAGAGATGGTGAATTAGAGTTGTGGAAGGAGAATTCTGAAACTTGTTCGAAGAAGACGTGGAGAAGATTCACGCACTGCACAAATTGTGAGGTTACACAGCTAACCTAAGAAGAGACGTCACAGAGACGTGATGGTGATCAAAGAGAGACACCAAGCACAAGCACAAAATGAGGATGCTTACCTCAGAGAAAAATGGAGCAGTTTGTGGTGATCAATGGAAGACACCAAGCACAAGCACAAGATGAGGATGCTTACCTCAAGAAAAATGGAGCATTTTATGGTGATCAATGGAAGACACCAAGCACAAGCACAAAATGAGGATGCTTACCTCGAGAAAATTGGAGTGATCAATGGAAGACACCAAGCACAAACACAAAATGAGGATGCTTACCTCATAAAAAAAAATGGAGCAGGAGCCAGTTGAAGAGGTAACCGAAGATGACATGGAGGAGATTCACGCGTAAGACGTCATGGAGACGCTATGGTGATCAAATGGAGACACCAAGCACAAGCACAAACAGAAGATGCTTACCTCGGCGAAAGTTGGAGCAAACGTTGGTTGAAAAGAGTTAACCGATGAGGACGTGAAGAAAATTCACGTGTATGACGTCATGGAGACGTTATGGTGATCAATGGAAGACACCAAGCATAAGCACAAAAAGAGGATGCTTACCTCGGCGAAAAATGGAGCAAACATCGGTTGAAAAGAGTTAACTGATGATGACGTGAAGAAGATTCACGTGTATGGCGTCATGGAGACGTTATGGTGATCAATGGGAGACACCAAGCACTAAGGGAGGATGCTTACCTCAGAGAAAAATGGAGCATTTTATGGTGATCAATGGAAGACACTAAGCACAAACACAAAAAGAGGATGCTTACCTCGAAGAAAAATGGAGCAGTAGCCGGTTGAGAAGATAACCGAAGAAGACGTGAAAACTTTTCACTTCACGCACGAGATGTCACAGAGATGTGAATGTGATGGTGATCAAAGGAAGACATCAAGCAAGAAAGGAAGCGAAGTTTACGCACAGATTTGGTGAAAGGGTTCACGCCCAGATTTGGTGATTAAAAAGACACCAAAAGGAAAAATCAGAATGTTCACTAAGAAGAAAGTGAGTGGAAGAAGGTTGGAAGAACAGTCGGATGCAGACGTGACAGAAGTTCACAAAGGTGATGTGAAAAAAGCCCACGTGGAGAAAGTTTGAAGTTGACAAAGGAGAAGTGTTGAGGGAAATAATAATCTCAAGAGTTCCTATGTCAAAAAAAAAAAAAATCAAATTGTACAACGTCGAACTGAAGAAACAACAAGAAAGCAGTTGTGAAGAGAAGGAACAGACGTCAACGAGGAGGTGGAGTTTGGTATGACAAGAAACAAACTTGGTTCATAGGGTAACTCAATTAAGGGGGAGTGTTGGTGCGGGATTTAGCACCCCCGACATACCGAACTAAACCAGAAAGACAATTTGGTTATTTAACCGGGAATCTGGTTAAGAACTCAATTAGGTCATTTAAGCCCAATTTGGACGGAGGAAGCCCAGCCTCGAAGGAGAAGAACCGACTTCCACTTCGCCTGGCGGCCAACTCAAGAGATAAAGCAACTTTCCTTATTTCAGTTCGTCTCATAAGGAAAGTTAATATATTATGCGATCTATAAATATGTATAAATAGGGAGAGACTTCTCCATTGTAAATCATCCATTATTGAATACAATTATTCAGTTCTCTTCTCTTTCTTAGCAATAAACCCTAGTTCTTTGAGATCAATTCCTTTTCCTTTAATTCCAAAGCTTAGATCGGTTTTCTTGAGAGATTACTTTACTGAATTTGTTTTCCCCCTTAAACAAATTCATTGTGGAAACCTAGTTTCTACAGGGAGTGTTAGTGATAATTGAGTTACGTCATCATATAGAAATATGTAATGATGTATGATAAGAGAAAAATGTGATTAAGGGGCATGATGTGTTGAAACGACGCTTATGTCAAAAGGTACAAGTGTAGAGTCAGGAATCCTTTATCATGTTTCGTCATATTGTTTCAAGTCTATAAATAGACGTTGTGATCATATTGTAAACGGCAACAAGTTTCATGTAAATAAATATTTCAGTTATTCGTTCTCTTGTCTTCTCCAAAAAGAAGAGACAAAGGTATCTTGCTCTGTTTTGTATTTCTTCTTCCTCTCAATATTTCAACAATTTCAAGGATTTTGAGATTGTGAATATGTGATGGCTCGGTCTCCGGCCTCCTGCTCAAAGGCTTCAAGAACTAATTTTTGTTAGGTGGTGTTTTACAATCTGCAATTGCCTTTCTTTAGATCTGCACCACCGAAAACTTTTGTTTAATTACTGTCTTATGCTTCCGTACCTTTACTTTCTTTTTGCCATGGAGACAGGGGGAGTAATTAATAAGTGTGTGAGTTGAATAAGTAATAAGTGTGTGATATATGATAGTGAAGTATATGGTTGTGAGAAAGTTGAATAAATGGAGGGTTGTAAAATAAAGTAGAGAGTTGAATAAATGGAGGGTTGTAAAATAAAGCTTAAGGAATATTCTATGTAATATTCCCTAAGACTTGTACTATAAATACCAAGGCTTGGTGAAGAGTTTCATACAAGCTAGAGTGAGTGAGTTTGAGTAAGAGTCTTAAGAGTTCTTGTAATCCCTTTGAGTGTTTCAATAATAAAGTTTATCCCCTTGTATAAAGATCTTTCTTATTTCCTTACATAATCTTTGTCCATAATACTTCCTAAACACTTAGCATTGATCCTAAAAACCTCCTAAGTGGTTGTACCACTATGTGTGTGTAATTTTGGTATCAGAGCCATGGCAGTCTAAACTCTAGCTCTTTTCTTCCAGAAAGGTAATACACCATGACGTTGTCTTCTACCATGCTAGTATGAAAGTATGCTCTGTGGTTGCCATATTGATGGATCCTCCACATCAGAAATCTAACTATGCTAAGAAAAACGGTATGGAGAAAAATTTCTATGAGGTTGTAATGCTCGAAGTACCTTGAGGCTTTTAATGTTGCAAAAGTGTTGCCTCGGTTTGCGTAGCTAAGCACCTCTTGATTGATTTCTCTATATTCATAGTACGTAAAAGAAAACAGAGAGACAACTTATGGATTGTTATTACTTCAATGGCTAGAAGAGAGTTATAGTATTCTGTCTTGGTTTCTGGTTCTATCATATATTATGGAAAGTTCTTCTTCTTTGTCTAAAACTCCCTCTTTTCGACGATCAACTTCTAAAAAGGTTGATTACTTATATGAAGTAGAGTATGTGAGTGATGATAGCAAAGTTCCTATTACCCAACTCCCATTACTTAATCCTTACAAAGCTTTCACCAAACCAAATTCCACTTTTCCAAAAGTCATTTGACAAGTGTTTGTCCCTAACAAACATAATGCAAAGGAGCTTGTTCTAGCCTCTCCGTTAGAACAACATCTCATCCCGGCGACAGAAACAGAACAGATGATTCCCCTCAAAATCAATGAAGGCATGATACATCATTGGCGAACCCAAGGATATACCCATCTTCACTATGGAGCGATACGTTTGGCGCTAACACTTCATGGCAGAAAAGGCTTACCAGTTGTAGCACGGGTAGCTCTCCTTGACACCCGATACAAGGAATACCAGCACGCTTGCATTGCAACTATCCAGACAACACTAAACGCTGGCACGGTTTTCGTCACCCTCTTCCCAAATTTCAACGTGGCATTAGAAGACCCTCAAATATATCAGAACATGTAAATCCAGCTGCAAATCACAGGCGCTCCACAGATTGGAAACACGTATGCAGCAACACTTCACCATCAAATGGCGTATAGAGTCCAAAATCATGCAATGGACTTAAGTCTCCCCAGAGACACTGAAGATGCACTACTCATACAATTGGAGTCACAGCATAGTCCGTCGTGCATCCATATTCCTAGACAGATTCCTAGAGATGAGCTTGTCAAGTTACTTCCAGAATCATGGGTTACCAATTATGAAAAACTCCATGACCGGAGCACTCCAATACAATTGGTGGACTCTTCTATTCATAGGAGAAAAGATGGAGCGGTAGAGATTGCTTTTAAGCAACAAGAAGAAAAGTCAAGACCAACGGCTTTCTGGACAGAAATCAATACAATTTACTCCTTTTGAAGACGCTCAAACCTTGGAGATCAATCCATGTTTAGATGGTGTTCCAATCTCATCTTTTGATTCGCTAGGAGATCCAATTTACTCATTTCAAGATGAAACAGGCCACAAATTCTTTGATGTTTGCGATTGCCAACACTGTCAGATGAATAGTTCTGATGATGATGACACCCCAAGGCGTAGGAGAAAAAAGAAAACTACACAACAAATCCTCAAAGAACGATTTGAGTCTGGAGACCCACAAGGTTGCCTTCTTGGAGAACCAAGTGGCAAGAATTTTGAATACTATGTATTGTATTCTGGTGGCTCAACTCCCACAACACCTGACAGAGAAGATGTACAATTAAGTTACATGTTTGGACCCCCATCCCAGCAGGATTCACCATTTCCATCTAAGGAGTTTGAAGAAAACAATATAAAGCACTCATGGAAAATCCGGAATCCAAATGTTAAGAATCCAGATGGTTCAGTGAAGCAGATCAGTGCCGCAGAAGCAACGTTGAACTGGCAGTCAGAGAACGCCACAACCCAAAACTATCTCTTAAGCCAAATTGACAAAAAGGTAACCATCATGCATGGCTAACAGAACAACAACTCAACCCAGGAGCTACTTTGCCTACATTGATTGATAAACTGGTGGCCAAATTCCAAGGACGTCTCAGGCAATGGTGGATAAGCCTAGGTCAATATCGACAATTACAAATCCGACAATCTCCAACAATCGATGCTTTGGTGGGACACATCCATAATGAATTTCTCGGCACATGGGATCACTATACTATCCAAGCAAGAGAAGAATATCTTAGCATGAGATGTTGTTCCTTCAAGAGGAAGGATCTTGAAAGACATTATGAGCGGATGTCAAAGAGATTTTATGCCCTAAATGGGATAGATGACGTCAACCTCAAACAGGCGTACCTGAATTCACTTCCAGAACCACTTGGATATGAAACGTCAAGGGTATTGTGTCTCAAGAATATGCCTCTCAACCAAGCTTCACTTGGAGAAATATATCAAATTTCTCTGGCAGCCTTTGAAAAGCTATGCAACCACCAGAAGTTTTTCAAACAAATTCAAGAACAATGAAAGCTTCTAGGAAAAGCATGTGATCGGCCAGAACTCAGTATCAGATGCAGAGAAAAGAAATGCCATTGTTCTACAAGCCATGGAAAAGAAAAGGGCTATAGAAGCAAGTGGCAGAAGAAATATCCAAAGTTATCTTCTTGAAAGAAATGAAAATTCTTCAGGAAGAAAACTCAAAGAGGTTTCAAAAAATCAGACAGATGTTACATCTGCAAGAAGAAGGGACATTATGCAAAACAGTGTCCTAACAAGAAGAAGAGTGACAACCTCCTTGGCTACTTGGCACAAGTTGAAGATATTGACGACTCGGATATTGAATCCATCTTTTCCCTTGATGATGAACCAACTGATGATACAGTTCTTGCAATGGGTATGGAGTTTGAAGATGAATCTTCGGAAGAGGATACTGGAGATGAAAGCGATAAAGACGACCAGTTTATGTTGTTTGACCTCTACACATTCGATTTCTGCAAAGTAGAGCAATCACATCAAGAAGAATTGGTGTATCTAACCCAACCATCTCCAAATGCCAAGATCTACATCTTCCCAAACAAATATGATAAACCAATACCGGTCATTGCCTATTTTGACACTGGAGCTGCCTCATCCATCATCAAACCTGATCTCCTCCCAGCCTCACATTGGAATCCATGTTCTGTCGCTTTCAAAGCAGCCAACGGCCAGATATTCCATATCTCTCTTATCAGCAAGCCAATTTACATCCAACTTTTCCCAGGATACATGATTAAATCCAAAGTATATGGTTCGGAGCTCCCTGGAAAGGACTTATACTTGGATTTGATATCCTTTATAGTCTTCGGAGAGTTTCGTGGCACCCGAAAGGTCTCAAGCACAAAAATCAGCTGCTACCTTGGACAACGGTGTCTCATCTATACCCTATGGAGATGCTTAATCCCATAAAAGAAGAAATAGCAAAGACATCTTGCGCCACCTCTCATTCGGAGTTTCTCACAAAGTGCTCATCTCCTTTATGGAAGAATCCAGATTTCTTCATATCCTTACCTTTCAAGAAGAATGAAGATATCAACCCAACTAAAGCAAGTCACCCAGGAATGAACCCAGATCACTACAATCTTGCACTCGAAGAGATTGACCAACTCCAGAAAGAAGACCTCATTGAGAAGACCACTTCACCTTGGGCATGCGAAGCATTCTACGTCAACAAACGGGCTGAACAGGTGCGAGGAAAACTCAGATTGGTCATCAACTATCAACCACTCAACCATTTCCTTGCCGATGACAAGTTTCCTTTGCCAAAGAGAAAAGTGTTATTCCAAAAACTCCCGCAAGCACAAATCTTCTCCAAGTTTGACTTAAAAGCAGGATTTTGGCAGCTTGGAATCAAACCAGAAGACAGACCAAAGACGGGATTCTGTGTACCAGATCGCCATTACCACTGGAAAGTCATGCCCTTTGGACTTAAGGTAGCTCCTTCACTGTTCCAAAAAGCTATGATCAAGATATTCGAGCCTATCCTCCCAAATGCACTGGTGTATATCGACGATATTCTGCTATTCTCCTCAAACATAGATTCCCACACTTCGTTACTGGCAAAATTTCACGATATCATACAGAAATACGGTATTATGTTATCAGAGAAGAAGATGGTGATTGGAGAAACGGAGATTGATTTTTTGGGAATGCACATATCCAAGGGAGAATACTACCTCCAACCTCACATTGCCACCCAGCTCAATGAGTTTCCAGATGAAAGATTATCTTTCAAGCAAGTCCAACAGTTTTTGGGGATTGTTAACTATATGGCGGATTTCATTCATGGTCTTGCAAAACATAGATCGATTCTCTCTGCTCAACTCAAGAAAGATGCCCCTCCTTGGAGCCAGAAATGCACAGAAGCAGTGAAAGAATTGAAGAAAATTTCCACAACCTTACCAGCTCTAAAAATCCCATCAAAGGGAAGAAGAATTCTGCAGACGGACGCAAGTGATTGCTATTGGGGAGCAGTACTCTTAGAAGAAGACGAAAAAGGGAAGAGACATATTTGTGGCTACAAAAGTGGAGTCTTCAAAGATAGTGAAAAACACTATCATTCTACTTACAAGGAGATACTCGCTGTCAAAAGAGGAATAGAAAAATTTGAGTTTCATTTGGTGGGCCAACATTTCCTCATCGAAATGGACATGTCCTCCTTTCCAAAAATGATTCAGTTCAAGCAGAAGATGTTACCACAAGCTCAGTTACTCAGGTGGGCAAGTTGGTTTTCCCAGTGGAAATTCGATGTTAAACACATCAAAGGAAAAGACAACTTCCTCCCAGATTTTCTTTCAAGAACTCAGCGTCAAATCTCGTCAATAGTACCCATGATATACACCCTCAGTCCAGACAATCCAACAGAAGATAATCTGCGGAAAATGATTGCCGATATGCCGCATGGAATAAGGGAATCGTTACTCGACAATGTATTGATCTACAGAGGGATTGAGACACTGCATGGTTTTCTAAAGCTCTATATACACCGATATGGTCTTGATCAGGGTCCACTTCTTGGCCTCCCTTACCACCCGGCCTATCCCTTCCTTACCACCATTCATATGAACCCTGCTCATTATAGCCGGTTTCCTATAGAAGCATACCTCCTACTCTGGTACATGGCAGATCTTTACACTATTGCGGTCCTCATTCATAAAAGTCAACTGCTCCAGTACTTGGCGAAATGCATATTGACCAGACGGAAGGCGCATTACAAATTATTATACAAATGGCTCACATTATTCCACGATGTTACCTGGTGGCAAGAACATGTTCGTGCACAGCCTGAGTTGGATATACTTGTCACGTTCAGGATTACTACAATCCAAGAAGAACAAGACGGAGAAATCATTATCCTAAAGAAATATGATGCGAACGTTGAGACAAGCTACAATAATGATGCTTTTGCCTCGGGGAATTTCCATCAACGTGCAAAGCAAATTGCATTATTGAATGGATTTAATGAATCTGAAGTTGACCCTAATCTTCTTTGTCCTCACACAGCTCACTGGCACAACAGACACGTCTACCCGTTAGGATTCGCTGAAGAAATTCGACAAGTGCTAGCAGGCTTCCATGATCAATACGCGTGGCCACAATCAAATCCAGATCATCCAGTCTACAGAGTTGAAGGGAGAAAATACAAGATAAAACGATACATTCCAGGCCAAAAGATCTACGTCACAGAAGTCGCCTCAGACAGTGAAGAAGATGACAACGAATAAGATAGACGTCGTCTCTCTTTTGGAGATAGGGGGTTGAATAAGTAATAAGTGTGTGATATATGATAGTGAAGTATATGGTTGTGAGAAAGTTGAATAAATGGAGGGTTGTAAAATAAAGTAGAGAGTTGAATAAATGGAGGGTTGTAAAATAAAGCTTAAGGAATATTCTATGTAATATTCCCTAAGACTTGTACTATAAATACCAAGGCTTGGTGAAGAGTTTCATACAAGCTAGAGTGAGTGAGTTTGAGTAAGAGTCTTAAGAGTTCTTGTAATCCCTTTGAGTGTTTCAATAATAAAGTTTATCCCCTTGTATAAAGATCTTTCTTATTTCCTTACATAATCTTTGTCCATAATACTTCCTAAACACTTAGCATTGATCCTAAAAACCTCCTAAGTGGTTGTACCACTATGTGTGTGTAATTTGGAACCATTAGTATAGGTTTCTAATCTGTGATTGTAACCGAAACTGTGTTTCATACTTTCATTATCAACTAGGTGATAGATGACAAATGTTGTAATTAATTTATGTATACTTCGAATGTATTAAATGTTTTGGTTTATGTGCTTTTTATAATTTCGAAATTTTAAATAGTGTTGAGTAGTATATTTGGTTTACTTACATGGTAAATGTTAAAACATAATAAATAAGTACGTTGTTTAGACATCGTTAATTTTTTGCACGGTAATAGATATACAATGATCGTTTTGCAGTTTTTAAATGATAGCGGTATGCTTATAGGTGTTAAATCCAAATATCAGATTTTAATTTGATTTTAGTTTGG
This sequence comes from Camelina sativa, assembly GCF_000633955.1. NCBI lineage: Eukaryota > Viridiplantae > Streptophyta > Magnoliopsida > Brassicales > Brassicaceae > Camelina > Camelina sativa. Next base: position 6,252,745 of record NC_025693.1, read on the forward strand.
ACTATTGCATGTATATAACCTACATGTAACTATTGTAGAATGGCAAAGACATCTTGTTCTATCCCGTCTTGTCCTTTTCCGTGCTGTTTCATCTTGTCCCTACCCGTAAAATTTTTTATGTCCCATAAATGTTCTCTTTTAAACAATTAACAATTTTTTCGTCCTAAATTTTTGGGTAAGAATATAATTAAATTTTGTGCTTTTCTCATATTTTTGACATAATTTATTTCCTTCTGCAATAGAAGATTTGTTCATAGTAAATAAATTACAAAGATACTTCTGAATATTCAATTTTGCATAAATATATAGTAATACAATATAGTCAACCAATTGTAATTATTGAATTTTAGAGTTTTAAATACTTTTAGGATAATTACTATTTAGAAATACAAATATAAATTGAAATTTCTTTGCTTCATTTTCTGTTTTTTTAAAATGAAGTTTTTATATTTTTTTCTTAAACAACAAATATAATCTATGAAATAGTTTATTTTCTTAAATATATATTTTTATTTATGATTACAAAATATATTAGTTACATAAGATCTTTTAAAAGATATTTCTTGTATATCTTGTGTCTTAGAGATTATTTACAAATAAGTTAATTTTAGATATATTTTATATATCCATTAAAATAAATTTGAATTGATTTTTATTAATTTCACATATCTTATATATTAATTAACTATATATTATTAAGGCTATATTGAATACTTTACTATTTTAAAATACTTTTTAGAGTAATTTCATTTTTATTTTAAATTGTAATTAGTTCATTATTTTCAAAATTAAACTGGATTTATTTCTTTGATACTAAAACTGTGAGAAAAATATGCACAAATATTAATTGTAATAATCTTTTCTTGTTTTTTTTTAGTTTTTCCTAAAATATTTATAAAAAATCATAAATTTAGATTTGATTTATTATGTATTTAAACGTTTTCTTTTTTTAATTATGATGTATATGTTTTCTTTAATTAAATATTATAATCGATTAAGATTTTGGAAAGATTATCTCATAAGATTGTTTTAGATTTGCATTTAATGGAGCATTCTCAAAAATGCCCTTTTTTCCATACCTCTTTTTAAAAATACTCCTTCATGTTGACCATTTTTAAAACTACCCCTCTTTATATACAAAATGACCAAATTACCCTTTTTTGAGTGACAGCAAGAATGTACAGTTATCAAAATCGAAAATATTTTCCCGCCAAAAATAAAAAAAATTTCCAGCCAAAATTTTTTTTCCCGCCAAAATTGAAAATTTTTCCCGTAAAAAATTATTGTTTTTCCCGCCAAAAAAAAATTTTCCGCCAAAATCGAAAAATTTTCCCGCCAAAAATATGTAAATTTATACCTTATAAAAACTTTTTAAAAACCTTGTAAACACTTTTAAAAACCTTGTAAATGTTTTTAAAAAGCTTTTAAAAGCGTTTACAAGGTGTTTAAAAACCTTTTAAAAATCTTTTTAAAAACTATTTGAAAACCTTTTAAAAACCTTGTAAACGCTTTTACAAGGTATTTAAAAAACCTTTTAAAACTCTTTAAAAAATCTTGTAAAAACCTTTACAAAGTGTTTATAAGTCTTTTATAAGGTATAAACCATATAAAACCTTTTAAAAACCTTTTAAAAACCTTGTAAAATTTTTTTGGCGGAAAAAATTTTGGCGGAAAATTTTTTTTGTCGAAATTTTTTATCTAATTTCTTTTGACAAAAATTTTTTTGGCGGGAAATTTTTTTCAAAAAATTTTTGGCGGGAAAATATATCGGAAATTTTTTGGCGGGAAAATTTTGTTTTTCTTTTTATTGATTAAAATATTTTTCATCTAAGGATAAAATGATTATTAAAAATTAAAGAAGTGCAAAAATAAAAATGGCCAAAAAAGGGTATTTTTGAAAAGGGATATACCAATAAGTATTTAACAAATTCTCTTTAATGAAATCAAAATATATGGTTTAATTAACACCATTAACACCTAAAAATAATTGTTGAGGATCATCCGATGAGCGAATCAATGGAGTACAATGGAGTCAACGAGCATGGATGGAAGAAAGTATTGTCCTGGAAGCGGAAGCAAAAACCAGCGAACGGAAACCTAGCAAACGGCGATAAACCGATCGATGCGGCGGCGACTGCGAACAGTGGCGGATCCAGCCAAAACCAAAACTTTGATCAGGTGCAAAAAGAGCAAAAGGTTGTTTTAATGGAGATTTGAACCCTTGACCTCTTGAAATATGTGGTGCACTCATTACCACTACACCACTTTAATCAACAAATCTAAGATAAAACCAAAGCACTTTTATATTTCATCTGGTGCAGTTGCACCCCCTCAGACCAAGGTGGATCCGCCCCTGACTGCGAATGAAAACCTAGCTTACAGCGATCACAACGTGGAGGGTGAATCGAAGAATCTGAAGGCGGAGGAGGAAAAAGAAGAAAAACCGGATTGGGAAGTGTCTCTTGCTAAACCTAGCTTACAGCGATTTCCTCGTCAAAGTACTGGTACGTGCAGGCGATGATGATGTCTCTCAAGTGTACTTAGTTGTCATCTTAAATGATCAATATTTTTGTTTATTTGTTAACAAATATATATAGCCAACGGATCCGGATATATCGACTTTTCGGCTAGAAAAATTTCTCGACTTCTATAAGGATGCACTTTCCGGAGTACCATGTCCATGGCGTGCGATGCTCCAGGAGAATGATTTGCCCAACCTGTTCAATGTGCTTCATGTGAGCTACTATTTTTATTTTTCTTTTTCTTGTGAATCTAAATTCTCTACGTACGCCAGATTCATCCAATGATTATATATATATACAGGTTCCTTTATCTTGTATTCCTGAACCTCTCTACAAAACATCAGTCGATTGGCTCCGCAGACTAGTTCCAGACTTGCAATCACGCCGTAGCTTTATCTTGTTGACGTTTAATTTTATTATCTGTGATTTATATATACAACGAGGAGGAGTTTTCCATGCTGAAGATATTTTTCCAGGGTATTATAAACCAGGTGATCCTTGCGTACCTGAGGTAAATTATCATTTCGCTTCAATGTCTGTGACTCTCTCTCTCTCTCTCTTATTAAATCTGTGTATCTACTTACCTTTTGTTTGCACTATATTATTTTTGTTTTACGATTTAGGTGTAAATATGTGTTACATTAGCGATGATGTTGCGGAGCAATCCTCGTGCCTTCACTAGTGTTTTGCCCACCCTGCGGAGCAACCGTGAGTATCTTGGACCCTGCTATACAATTTGGTTTATAGCGCAGGTTCCTTCGCCTGATCCCTTTTAATTTTTACGTGAACTAGGACCTAGAGTTTTGCAATTGTTTGTGTGTGTCTCTGTATTCTGATTGTAATATACATATATATATATATAGATATATATATATATATATATATATATATATATATATATATATAT
>NC_025693.1:6256758-6279609 GCF_000633955.1 Camelina sativa
TAACTTAACAAGGTCGAGACCATGAAATTTTATTAATTTATAGAGGTTTTAATTTATCGATAAATTAATAAAATATTAATTTGTGAAGAGATTTTCTCATTTTTATAATTTTGAAAACTTTCTATTACAAAATAAAGATACTTTTGTTATCATTCACATTTAAAATTTTTTTTTTTTAATTTATAATTTTGGCTATCGTAGTAGGATGAATGTCAACTGTTTACTAGATTATCTAGGTAAAAATGATAAATGTTAGAAGTTTAGAGTTTAGAAGAAATTGCTACTACTATCCTTCATGGTAATGATGAAGTCGAAGAAAATATTGTGGTACCTTTAGAACCAGTTAATAAAGAAACAATTATCGCATTTATGACTCTCCATAATTTTTGGATGTGATTTGAGTAGATAACAATGAAAAAGATTAGATATGAGCTCCAACAAGAATACAAATTCAAGAATATTCAGAAAACAATAGAGTTATATTTCACAAGATTTTCTTAGATAGGCAAACAACAGTAGAGTCATATTTCACTAGATTTTCTTAGATATACATGTATATATATATATATATTAGTTTATTTGATTATTAATTTATGATATTGATGGGACCATATTATCAAAAAAAATATTATCTTATTATTTTATCGAAATGTGTCATTTTTTACACCAGCCCAATTCGAGACCGGAAGAATTTCTTAATTTATAGCGAGTATTAATTTAAAGAGTATTAATTTATAGAGGTTCTACTGTATATACAATCATATCTGATCTTGTTTTTGTTCATTGCAATACTCTTTTATCAGAATTCTGGCGAAACCTCATGCTCAAACCATACTTGTAAATGCTTCTCTTTGGGATCGAACTGTTAAATATGCTTTTAACATGAACCCCAAGATCTTAAACATCTATATTAATCACATAATAGAATCATAAAGAGGGTTAAAGTAATACCTCCACTCATTGTAGAAATGATGCTTCCTTGAATGGTTTCTTCTTCTTCAATGGCTTGAAGGCTTGAAAAGAAACTCTTAGATGATCTTTAGGTGGAAGATAAGGTTTCTCTCCCCTTTCCTATAAACTCTTTTCTTTATGTGTTGTTTTTGTTCTTATGATGATTTGTGATGGAGCAAACCATCTATTTATAGGTGGGAAGAGGACCTTACTCCTCATTAGGGTTTTGTCTCATGATTTAATCTCAACCATCCATCATAGTAGAGATGAAGACAATGGTGACAAGTGTGATAACAAGTGTCTAGTATTGCTTCAAACACAACATGCAACTTCACACTTGTCCTCTTATAAGCTTTAGCATGACATGTAGCTTAATACTTGTCCTTATAAGCATAAGCTTTACATGTAGCTTAACACCTGTCCTTTTAGTTCCCAAATGATAAAAATATAACAAACCCAATTAAATAACCTACTAACTATAAGACCACATACATGGGTAAGAAATAATTATTTTCTTACATTCTCCCACTTGGTCGTTAGTATAATGGTTTTATTCGGGAATCATAAGGCCGGCATAATATGTTATATTTTTCATTTGGTCTTTCATAAGTGTCTTCACTAATCTTGTAACCAATGAGAGTCATGGCGGTCACACATCATTTTGCAACATGATTCCTTCCATGTACTACTACATTGACTACTTTTCATAGCTAGACCATAAACATTATTCCATAAGTAGGAGTTATCTTTAATGGTCTCTTTGATGTCTTTTAAGACGTATTCTGTTACAAATAATTCCAACTAACAATAACGTGTGCGTACGTTGGAAACAGAATAGAAGATGTAAAAGTCATAAGAGAGCTCTTATAAATGTCAAAAATAGGCTAAAACATTATCATACATAATTAAGTGCTATCCTCCAGACCCATACTTTCTGCATGCTTCATAAATGTCTTTGGAGGTAATGCTTTCGTAAATATATCTGCAACCATTAGCTCAGTGCCTATGTGTTCAATGACAAACTTTTCTCTTTTAACATCTTGCTTTAATGATAGATATTTGAGTTCCATATGCTTGGCTCCTTTAGATATCCTATCATGCTTAGAGAAGAAGATTGCAGCTTCATTGTCACAGTAAAGAGTTAGAGGTTTGTCAACAAAATTCAAAACCCCAAACTCTGACACGAAATTCCGCAACCATGTTCCTTGAATAGAAGCCTCATAACATGCTACATACTCAGCCTCCATGGTGGATGTATAAATCAATTCTGACTTCTGTCTTTTCCATAAAATGGCACCTCCACCAAGGAGATACGCATAGCCGAGAGTACAGTGCCTAGAATCTTCACATCCACCAAAATCTGAGTCTGAAAATCCAACCATCTGTGGATGTGTTGATTTTCGATATGTCAACATGTAGTTTCTTGTTCCCTTTAGGTATCTCAAAACTTTCTTCGCAGCTTTCCAATGAGCAAGTCTTGGGTTACTCTGAAATCTACCCAACATTCCGACTGCATGGCTAATATCAGGTCGTGTGCAGACCTGTGCATACATCAAACTTCCCACAAGAGATGCATAAGGGTACTTTTGCATTTCATTATATTCCAATTCATTCTGCGGACATTGCTTAAGATTAAGCTTGTCACCCTTTTGCATAGGAACATTATTAGAAGAACACATCATCATGCCAAATCTCTCAAGAACTTTATCAATATATGCTTTCTGAGACAATCCTAAAATTCCTAGTGATCTATCACGGAATATTTCAATTCCTATCACATAGGATGCCTCACCCATATCTTTCATATCAAAGTTCTTAGAGAGATAACTCTTAGTCTCATGTAGTAGACCAAGATCATTACTGGCTAATAAGATGTCATCAACATACAAAACCAAAAATATGAACTTACTCCCACTGATCTTGAGGTATATACATGGATCTACAATGTTTTCTTTGAAACCGAATTTCGTGATGGTTTCATCAAACTTTAGATACCATTGCCTCGAAGCTTGTTTCAGTCCATATATTGATTTCTTCAATTTGCAAACCATATCTTCCTGACCTTCGATTATGAAGCCTTCAGGTTGGCGCATATAGACTTCTTCTTGCAAGTCTCCATTAAGAAAGGCAGTTTTCACATCCATTTGATGTAACTCGAGATCATACTGAGCTACTAACGCCATGATAATTCTGAGAGAGTCTTTTCTAGACACAGGTGAAAAAGTCTCACTATAATTGATGCCTTCCTTTTGACTAAACCCTTTGGCTACAAGTCTGGCTTTATATCGTTCTACATTGCCATTACAGTCGAGTTTGGTCTTAAAGATCCACTTACACCCGACTGCTTTGTGTCCATCAGGCAATGGAACGATGTCCCAAACTTCATTCTTAACCATCGAGTCTATTTCATCTCTACTGGCATCAATCCATTTATCAGAATTAACATCCTTCATGGCTTGTGAATAAGAAACCGGATCTTTAATGTTTTCTTCTCCAGATTCTATTTGATAAATCACAAAGTCATCGGAAATAGCAGATCTCCTCGTACGAGTTGATCTTCTTAATGCTGGTTCCTCTTGTGCTTCATGATCATTATTGGCAAGATTTTCATCATGGAGTGTGTGATCATTCAATGGGGTTTCCTCATTGTTTAACGGTTCAACAATGCTAGGAACCCCAACATTCGGAACTAAGGGTAAAGGAATAGCAACCCTAGTTTCCTGAATGGTTATATCACGAACTTTATCACTCCCACTAATCTCACCATTCTCAAAAAATCTGGCATTATTGGTTTCTACTATTCTCGTACTATGGGATGGACAATAAAATCTATATCCTTTAGACTTCTCAGGGTAACCTATAAAGAAACCACTGATCGTTCTGAAGTCTAATTTCTTTTCATGTGGATTGTATATTCTTACTTCAGCTGGACACCCCCAAACTTGGAGGTGTGACAGACTAGGTTTCCAGCCTTTCCACAGTTCAAAAGGGGTCTTTGAAACTGCTTTGCTAGGAACCCTATTCAAAATATAGACCGCAGTACGTAATGCGTCCATCCACAAGGATATAGGTAGGTTAGCATGACTCATCATGGATCTAACCATTTCCATATAAGTACGATTACGCCTTTCAGCTACACCATTCTGCCATGGAGAACCAGGCATTGTGTACTGCGCAACAATTCCTAATTTTTGAAGGAGTATGGCAAATGGTCCAGGATGTTGTCCTGTTTCATTATATCTGCCATAAAATTCACCACCTCTATCTGACCTTATGATTTTCACCTTTCTATCTAATTGCCTCTCAACTTCATTAATGAATGCTTGTACAGCATCCACAGATTGAGATTTTTCATGCAATAAATAGAGATAACAATAACGTGAATAATCATCAATAAAAGTGATGAAGTACTTTTCACCTCCAAAAGTTGGAACGTCAAATGGTCCACAAATATCTGTATGTATGATTTCAAGAAGCTGTGTACTTCTTGTGGCTCCTTTCTTAGTGTGTTTAGTTTGCTTACCTTTAATGCAATCTATACACATTTTCTTATTGGTAAAATCAAGATTCGGAATTACTCCATCTTTTACCAATCTTTTAATTCTTTCATAAGAAATATGTCCTAATCTTTTATGCCACAAGAAATATGAGTCATCAGTACATGTTTTATTTTTAAGTCTACTCTCAGAATACAAGGAGAGATGTGTCTCATAAGGTTGATCAGCCAGTTGTAACATATAAAGACCATCAACTAATATTCCAGAACCAATTCGTTTAGAGTTCAGAAATATATTAAAACAACCATCTCCTTGAGTAGATTTAAAACCAGCCAAATCAAGTTTGCTTACAGAAACTAAATTACGGGAAATAGATGGAACATAAAGAGTCTGATATAAATCTAGACAAAATCCACCATCTAAAATGAGACGATAGGTGCCAACAGCTTCAACTGGTGCCTTGTCTCGATTTCCCATCAGTAAGTAGCTTTCACTTGAATTTATGGTCTGGATCGTAAAGAATCCCTGTACGGAATTCGTTACATGTACATTAGCACCGCTATCAATCCACCAAGTTTTGGAAGAAACATAAGTCAGATTTGATTCGAAAAAGCTTACGGAACCCATAGGATTACCTTTCTTTTCGAACCATTCTCTTCGTTTAGGGCAATCTTTCTGAAAGTGTCCAACCTTTTTACAAAAGTTGCACCTGTAATCTTTCTTTGCCTTTTTTCTTCGGATTAACTTGATCGGAATCGGTCATTGTGGGTTGTGCTCTTTGATGGCTCTTTTTATGCCTAAACCCAACTTTAGGTCCAACTCCTTGAACATGATGGGAAACTTTAATTCCTTCACGACCAAGTCTAGCCTCCTCTTGGACTAGTTTATTAGCCAATTCAGTAGATGTCCACCTTTCATCAATTGCATTATAATTGATCTGAAAGGGTCCATACTGAGGAGGTAGTGAATTTAGGATAAATTGGACAAGAAATGAATCGTCCACACTCATTCCTAAATTCTTTAGTTTAGCCGCAAGGTTGGTCATTTCAATGCAATGTTCATGCATAGACCTTGTCCCATCATACTTAATGGTTGTAAGATCTGCCATAAGTTTCCCTGCAAGGGATTTCTCTGCAGTCTTAAACCGTTCCTCTATAGCTGCTAGATAATCTATAGCTTTATCTGCATCTGGAAGGGAAGTTTTGATATTGCTAGCTATGGTCATTTTTAAAAACATCATGCTTAATCTGTTCGCTTTCTCCCAAGCTTTATGGAGAGCCTTTTCTTCCTCAGTACTAATTATAGTTAAGGGATCTAGCTCTTCTTCACGAAGTGCCAAATCCATATCTAGTACTCCTAATGTGAACTCAACTTTCTCTTTCCATTCTGAGAAGTTGGTTCCAGTGAGGATCGGAACAGTAGAGACCATAGATGGCAAATTAGCAGGAAATGATGCTGCAATTTAGAGATATAACAAGCTTTAATTGAGGTTCATAATTTAAACAACACATTAACAAAATTATTGAATGCATATGACTTCAAATTATAATGCTCCTGTGGGTAGTCATTATAATATATCCTAATGTCATAGCTTTCAGAAAATTTTTCTTTAATGATGTATCAGATTAATTAAGCTATATGTGGATATACTTAATTAACTCATGTACAAACATTCTAATAAATTATTGATCATGTTTTATGTCAATAGCCTACCTGTGGGTAGCTAATTAATACATAAACATATCAAAATTTAAATATTTTGGTTTTCTATGTGCATATCATTATATGATAAAAACCATTATGGTTATATCAATTTCTTAATTATGCACATTAAGATAAACCAATCTTTTATACTTATATATATATATATATATATTTATTTAAACATATATTGTAACTTGAAACTTAAATCATACAAAATTCAAGTGTACAAACATCATAACTTAAAGCCTTAATTTTCAGTTCATTAAACCATAAATCTATTATTCTTAATGGATTAATTAGATGTTCATAACCATAAGCTCTGATACCACATGTTAAACATACTTTTAACATGAACCCTAAGATCTTAAACATCTATATTAATCACATAATAGAATCATAAAGAGGGTTAAAGTAATACCTCCACTCATTGTAGAAATGATGCTTCCTTGAATGGTTTCTTCTTCTTCAATGGCTTGAAGGCTTGAAAAGAAACTCTTAGATGATCTTTAGGTGGAAGATAAGGTTTCTCTCCCCTTTCCTATAAACTCTTTTCTTTATGTGTTGTTTTTTTTCTTGTGATGATTTGTGATGGAGCAAACCATCTATTTATAGGTGGGAAGAGGACCTTACTCCTCATTAGGGTTTTGTCTCATGATTTAATCTCAACCATCCATCATAGTAGAGATGAAGACAATGGTGACAAGTGTGATAACAAGTGTCTAGTATTGCTTCAAACACAACATGCAACTTCACACTTGTCCTCTTATAAGCTTTAGCATGACATGTAGCTTAATACTTGTCTTTATAAGCATAAGCTTAACATGTAGCTTAACACATGTCCTTTTGCTTCCCAAATGATTAAAATATAACAAACCCAATTAAATAACCTACTAACTATAAGACCACATACATGGGTAAGAAATCATTATTTTCTTACACGAACGCCACTGATTCCACCTCATTTATTTGAGACCTTGCTGCGGCTTACATTCCCTGCCACATCCGCAAGAGAAGAGGTAGGTTGTATTTAATTGGACTTATATTTTATAGAAACAAAAACCTTGTTGCGTCTATGGAATATTCTGATCATAAGGGTTTGTATGCACACAGGCTACTACTAGTAGGTTTGAGGCAATTTATCCCTTGTTGAAGGAAGTAGCTCTTGCTAAGACATCAGAAAAAAAAACGATAAAACAGATATACACTTTATCTTTGAAATTATCTGGAGAAGAAGGTATTATTAATTAGTAACAAACTAAACCTTGAATTCATATAGAGTTGTAATCTGTAACCGTTGTTGTTGTTGTTGTTGTCGGCAGACAATCCAGTTTTAGCAAAGGAAGCTACCGCAATCGCTATCCGGTCTCTGACCGAATTCGTTGATTGCTGGAACCACTGGGATAATATCTACAAGGAGAATCTAAAAGAGAGTCTTACTTTACTTAAAAAGCTTCTAAGCCGATGCAAGGACAGTCCACTAGGAAGCAAGGCAATGATTCCACATATATTCACTTTGTCGTTTTGGTGATTTGGATCAGACAGGTGGGCTTACGCTAAAGGATTGGGCCGGTAAATGTTAAATAGGCCCTAGTTTGGTCTGCTAAGAATAAGCCCTGGAATTTAAACGACAAGGACACTGTCGCTTTGGTCGGTCACACACATGATGCGTGAACCGTACAAGCTTGTCTTGTTCCACCCTGCAAGGCAGCGACAGAGTGCTATTAAAGGAGTGAGGAGCAGAGGGAACAAAGCAGAGAAGCATTTGGCGTTACATTACAGAGAAAGGACTGAGTGGTTAGAGAGAGAGAAAACCGAGAGCGGGTGAGAGAGACTTTTGTCTTCTTCGTTGTTCTTGTTCTTTCTTGGGGGTCTTGTTCTTTGTAAGGTGAGAGACGTGAGCTTGGGGTGAGATCGTTCAAGTTGTATTTGCTACTCTGATACTCCTTGTGGACCAGTTTCAGGTTCACCGAGACGTACCAGGATCACATTGATCCTGGGAACTCGTATATCCTCGTGTCTCTTTACTTTCTTGCACAACAAACACACAAACCTGCAACAACACAAAACAGAGCACAAGGAAACACAACCTGTTAGTCTTACTTGGTAGTTACTCGGTTAAATACTCAAGGAAAAACCTAACAGTGGTATCAGAGCAGCAAGGTTCGAGTATTCTAACTGAAGAAAGAGTAGATCTACAAGGAACTCTACAAGTCAGAGGTGGTCGCTGTACTAAACTCAGAAAGGTTCAACCTTTAAGGTACATTTCTTCACCAAGTTTGGTTTTTTATGTATCTGGGTTATTTCTGAAGTAGTTACAGAAACAAAGTTGGAAAGTTAGAGTCTTGTTAGGAGTTCTGGTTGTGTGGTTGGTGTTACGCGAGTTTTGCTAAGACAGTGTGTTGGTTTTGTCTTTTGTGTTGGGTTTTGTGGTGTGAGCCTCAAGTTCTGAAGAGGTCTCAGAAATGGAACCTACACAAGGCAGATCTGACGTGGAGAAGTTCGATGGAGAAGGTGACTTCGCTCTGTGGAAACACAAGATGTGCGCACAGCTGGAAATCTTGGGCCTTTAGTCTGTACTTAAATCACCACCAGCAGAAGGTACTGAAGAAAGGATGGTGAAGACTCAGAAGGGGTTGCGAAGTCAGACCCGAAATGGCTAGATAAAGACAGGAGGGTGAGAAATCTCTTGAGCCATAGTCTGGGAGATATGGTGCTTAGAAAAATCATGAAGGAGCCAACCGCATATGCTATGTGGACAGCCCTAGAGAACAACTATCAGGCTAAGACATTACCCCACACCGGTTCTATCTTAAGCAAAGGTTCTTTAGTTTCAAGATGGAGGAGGACAAGAATCTAGATAAGAATCTAGACACCTTCAATAAGCTCATATCAGACTTATCAAGCCTAAACGTGGACATGAGCGAGGAAGATACAGCTGCGATCCTCATGAACAGTTTGCCTAAGAGGTTTGACAACCTCGTACACACCTTGAAGTATAGCAACAAAGACAAGGACTTTGTCACTCCCAAGGAGATCATCACGTCAGCATATTCTATAGAATTGGAGCTGAAGGATAAGGGGGTACTGAAGAAGCCTGCAGAAGAAGGGTTGTTTATACAAACAAGAGGCAGAACTGAAAAGAAGACGCAGCCAAAGGGAAAAACAGACTCAAAAGGCAAGTCTAAGACCAAGAAAAGGACTTGCTGGATTTGTGGTAGTGAAGACCACTTGAAGAAGGACTGTCCGAAGAAGAACCAAGCAAGCACTAGTCAGAAGGGCGAAGCAGGCATTGCACAAGCTCAAGGTGTTGAACCGTTGATGTTGACTGTTTCAGAATATCAACCAAAAGATGCTTGGATCTTGGATTCTGGATGTTCTTACCACATAACATTCAGAAGAGACATGATGTTTGATGTAGAAGAGGTCAATGGAGGAAGAATTCGGATGGGAAACGACACTTATTGTGAAATCACAGCAATTGGGAAAGTCAAAATTGTAAACTACAATGGGACGGAAGTAGTGTTGACTCAAGTCAGATACTCTCCTACAGCAAGAAGAAATCTAATCTCTCTGGGACAGTTGGAATCAAACGGATGTTGGTTCAAGTCTAAACATTTTAGACTTCAAGTGTTCAAAGGACATAGAGAAGCTCTCGCAGGAAATTATAGAGACACACTATACTTTCTAGAAAGAAAGGCGGAGCTTGAGCAGGTTAATGCAGCTGAAAGAACAGTGAACACAACCGCTTTATGGCATAGCAGACTGGGTCATACAAGTGAAAAGGTGTTGAAGCTGTTGGTTATAAAGGGATTACTCAAAGGGAATGAGATAGCAGAATTGGGGCAATGTGAAGATTGCATTCTGGAAAAATCTCATAGATTATCATTCAAAACTGGCAAGCATACTTCGAGTGAAACCCTCGAGTATGTGCATTCTGACCTTTGGGGCTCTCCAAACGTGACACCAAGCTTAGCAAAGTGTCAGTACTAAATATCGTTTGTAGACGACTTCTCTAGAAAAGCATGGATTTATTTTCTCAAGACGAAAGATGAAGCTTTCTCCAGATTCGTTGAATGGCTTGCTCTAGTTGAAAATCAAAGTGAAAAGAAGCTGAAGGCTCTAAGAACAGACAATGGTCTGGAGTACTGCAACAAAGTCTTTGATGACTATTGTAAGGAGAAAGGGATATTAAGGCACAAAACATGTCCTTATACCCCTCAACAAAATGGGGTAGCAGAGAGATTAAATCGGACAGTGCTTGATAAGGTAAGAAGCTTACTGAGTGAAACTGGATTAGGAGAATCATTCTGGGCAGAAGCTTCGTCTACAGTCGTGTATGTGATGAACAGAACTCTATCCACTCCATTAAACTTTCAGATTCCTGAAGAGGTTTGGACAGGAAGGAAACCGGAGTATGATCACTTAAGAAGGTTTGGCTGCTTGGTTTACTATCATGTCGATCAAGGAAAGTTGAAACCAAGAGCCAAGAAGGGGGTGTTCATGGGGTATCCGCCAGGAGTTAAAGGTTACAGAATTTGGAGTAGTGAGGACAGAAAATGCATTGTTAGTCGAGATGTAATGTTTTGTGAAGATATTCTGTACAAGGATATCGGAAAATTGCCTGAAACTGAAGAGGCAATATCTGAGAAACATGGGAAACAAGTAACATTCATTCTACCCAGTGAAACTACAAGGGGTGAGTCTTCTGGATCCACAAATGAGGCAACATCAGAGGAAGGTGGAGCTCCCATAGGAGAAGGTGGAGCCCCCTCAGAGAATGGACCAGAAGAGGAAGAATCAGAAGACGATTCGGGAAATGACAGTAATGAGCTCAGAAACTACCAACTTGCACGAGACAGAGAAAGAAGAGTAAACATCAAACCACCAAGCAGGTTTGATGATGGAGATGTTGCGGGTTTTGCTCTCACCATGTCTCAACTCATAAATGCTGAAGAGCCTAAAACCTATGAGGAAGCAATTAGCTGTAAAGATAGGCTAGAGTGGATTGCTGCTATAGAGGAAGAGATGAGCTCACATCACAAAAATCAAACATGGATCGATGTGAGCCGAGCAGAAGGTATGAGAACCATTGGTTGTAAGTGGATTTTTAAGCTTAAACCGGGAATACCAGGGGTGGAAGGACCTAGATACAAAGCTAGGCTAGTAGCAAAAGGGTTTTCTCAGATTGAAGGTATATATTACCATGAAGTTTTTGCACCAGTGGTCAAACACATCACCATACGGTTGGTGTTGTCTATGGTAGTGTACAGAGACCTTGAATTGGAGCAAATGTATGTAAAAATGGCGTTTTTACATGGAAAGCTAGAAGAGAAGATCTTCATGGAACCACCACAAGGGTATGAGAATGGGGATCAAGTCTGTTCACTACAGAAAGCTCTATACGGATTGAAGCAGTCTCCAAGGCAATGGAACCTAAGGTTCGATCAGTTTATGAAATCTCAGAAGTATGAGCGGAGTCAGTATGATTCGTGTGTTTACTTCAAGTGTTTGAAAGGTGATGAATATGTCTATCTACTACTCTACGTAGATGACATGTTATTGGTTGCTAAAGACAAGGCAGAGATTTCAAGACTGAAGGAAGTATTGAGCAATGAGTTTGAGATGAAGGACCTCGGAAATGCAAAGAGGATTTTGGGTATGGACATTACCAGAGACCGAGAGAAAGGTGTATTGTTACTGTCTCAAGAAAGCTACCTAGAAAAGGTTCTAGTAACCTTTGGAATGGACAATGCGAGACCAGTTCAGACTCCTATGGGAGCAGAATTCAAGCTATCTGGAACAAGACCGGAAGCTAAAGAGGAAGCTGAGGCAGAAATGAGAAGCATACCTTATGCGAGTGCTGTTGGCAGTCTCATGTACTCCATGGTTAGGACACGGCCGGACATTGCATACGCAGTAGGACTGGTAAGTCGGTTCATGAGCTCCCCTTGCAAAGAACATTGGAAAGCAGTTAAGTGGGTGTTGCGGTATATAAGAAACACATCAGATTTCAAGCTCACATTCACAAAGTCAAAAGAGTTTAAGGTTGTAGGCTACTGTGATAGTGACTATGCAGCTGATTTGGATAAAAGAAGATCAATTACCGGGTATGTCTTCCAAGTCGGAGGAAATACGATCAGCTGGAGGTCGGGTCTTCAACAAGTGGTAGCCCAATCAACAACCGAAGTAGAGTATATGGCACTCTCAGAAGCTGCCAAAGAGGCTCTGTGGTTGATGAGGATAGTGAGCGAGCTCGGAATTCCGCAAGAGCGAGCTGAAATCTTCAGTGATTCCCAAAGCGCCTTATGTTTGGCCAAGAACAGTGTACACCACGAAAGAACAAAGCACATCCAGGTGCGGTATCATTTCATTCGAGATGAAATTGAGAAGGGTACATTGAGGGTTTCGAAGATCAACACAAAAGAGAATCCGGCCGATTTGTTGACAAAATCGATACCGGTGAAGAAATTTGAGGAAGGTCTGAGTGACTTGAAAGTGCTTCGGCACTGATTCATAGCTCGGTGAAGAGCTAGGGTTCCGTCGGTGAAGATGGAACGGTGGTTTCTGGTGGTGAAATCAGAAACACGAAGGGGGTCGACTCTTCGGTTGGTCTGTCTGAGCAAATCAAGGTGGAGATTGTCGTTTTGGTGATTTGGATCGGACAGGTGGGCTTACGCTAAAGGATTGGGCCGGTAAATGTTAAATAGGCCCTAGTTTGGTCTGCTAAGAATAAGCCCTGGAATTTAAACGACAAGGACACTGTCGCTTTGGTCGGTCACACACATGATGCGTGAACCGTACAAGCTTGTCTTGTTCCACCCTGCAAGGCAGCGACAGAGTGCTATTAAATGAGTGAGGAGCAGAGGGAACAAAGCAGAGAAGCATTTGGCGTTACATTACAGAGAAAGGACTGAGTGGTTAGAGAGAGAGAAAACCGAGAGCGGGTGAGAGAGACTTTTGTCTTCTTCGTTGTTCTTGTTCTTTCTTGGGGGGTCTTGTTCTTTGTAAGGTGAGAGACGTGAGCTTGGGGTGAGATTGTTCAAGTTGTATTTGCTACTCTGATACTCCTTGTGGACCGGTTTCAGGTTCACTGAGACGTACCAGGATCACATTGATCCTGGGAACTCGTATATCCTCGTGTCTCTTTACTTTCTTGCACAACAAACACACAAACCTGCAACAACACAAAACAGAGCACATGGAAACACAACCTGTTAGTCTTACTTGGTAGTTACTCGGTTAAATACTCAAGGAAAAACCTAACACACTTTTTCTTTAAATTTAGCTCGAGAAGGTATTTATTAGTAACTATATCCAAACCTTGATGAATCCTTGAGTTTTCTGCTGCTTCCCTTCTCTTTCTTCTCCAAGTAGCTAGAGTTCTCATACTTGTTACCGTTGTTTCTAGGAAATCCTGTTTTACCCCAGCAAGCTACAGCAATTGCTATCGGGTCTCTGACCGTTATCCTTGATTACTGGAAGGACAATCTCTGTGAGGAGAATCTAAAAGCTTGTGTTTCTCTTCTTAAAAAGCTTGTAGAGAAATGTGAAGATCATCACTCTCTCGAAGGATCATCATCACCACTGTCNGGTGAGAGAGACTTTTGTCTTCTTCGTTGTTCTTGTTCTTTCTTGGGGGGTCTTGTTCTTTGTAAGGTGAGAGACGTGAGCTTGGGGTGAGATTGTTCAAGTTGTATTTGCTACTCTGATACTCCTTGTGGACCGGTTTCAGGTTCACTGAGACGTACCAGGATCACATTGATCCTGGGAACTCGTATATCCTCGTGTCTCTTTACTTTCTTGCACAACAAACACACAAACCTGCAACAACACAAAACAGAGCACATGGAAACACAACCTGTTAGTCTTACTTGGTAGTTACTCGGTTAAATACTCAAGGAAAAACCTAACACACTTTTTCTTTAAATTTAGCTCGAGAAGGTATTTATTAGTAACTATATCCAAACCTTGATGAATCCTTGAGTTTTCTGCTGCTTCCCTTCTCTTTCTTCTCCAAGTAGCTAGAGTTCTCATACTTGTTACCGTTGTTTCTAGGAAATCCTGTTTTACCCCAGCAAGCTACAGCAATTGCTATCGGGTCTCTGACCGTTATCCTTGATTACTGGAAGGACAATCTCTGTGAGGAGAATCTAAAAGCTTGTGTTTCTCTTCTTAAAAAGCTTGTAGAGAAATGTGAAGATCATCACTCTCTCGAAGGATCATCATCACCACTGTCTGAAGAATATACTTTTCTTACCTATTCAATAGGAAGCAAGGCAATCAAACAAGTCACTCTAGAGATATTCAGTTTGTCTTTGAAATTAGCTAAACATGTTACAGGAAACCCAGTTTTAGCCGAGGAAGCTACATCAATCGCTATCTGGTCTCTGACCGAAAACGTTGATTGCTGGAAGCGCTGGAACAATCTCTATAATAAGAAGAACCTTNTTCTTGCACAACAAACACACAAACCTGCAACAACACAAAACAGAGCACATGGAAACACAACCTGTTAGTCTTACTTGGTAGTTACTCGGTTAAATACTCAAGGAAAAACCTAACACACTTTTTCTTTAAATTTAGCTCGAGAAGGTATTTATTAGTAACTATATCCAAACCTTGATGAATCCTTGAGTTTTCTGCTGCTTCCCTTCTCTTTCTTCTCCAAGTAGCTAGAGTTCTCATACTTGTTACCGTTGTTTCTAGGAAATCCTGTTTTACCCCAGCAAGCTACAGCAATTGCTATCGGGTCTCTGACCGTTATCCTTGATTACTGGAAGGACAATCTCTGTGAGGAGAATCTAAAAGCTTGTGTTTCTCTTCTTAAAAAGCTTGTAGAGAAATGTGAAGATCATCACTCTCTCGAAGGATCATCATCACCACTGTCTGAAGAATATACTTTTCTTACCTATTCAATAGGAAGCAAGGCAATCAAACAAGTCACTCTAGAGATATTCAGTTTGTCTTTGAAATTAGCTAAACATGTTACAGGAAACCCAGTTTTAGCCGAGGAAGCTACATCAATCGCTATCTGGTCTCTGACCGAAAACGTTGATTGCTGGAAGCGCTGGAACAATCTCTATAATAAGAAGAACCTTAAAGTTAGTGTTGCTCTTCTTAAAAAGCTTGTAGACGAATGGAAGGATCATTCCCTCAAATTGACATCATCACCAAGTGATACTCTCACTCTCAGTCAAACTATGAAGAGCTTCATGCTAAAGGTAATTAATTACCTCTTATTCTTCTAAGCTAAATAATTTCTTCACCTTCCACTCAGTTGTAATTTCATCTCGTAAGTAACCTGTGATGTTTTTAGAACAAAAAAGCCGTCACTGGAAGAAAAGCCAAAGCTTCTCTTTTTAAAGAAGCTGACGAATCCTGCAAAGTGATATCTAGGAGACTCCCTCGTGGAAGTATCAGCCTCAAAGGTACAACCATTACTCTTGTGCTTCTAGTTGCTACTCTGGTTCTAGCCGCTGTCGCACTTGTTTTATCTTCCAACCCATAGGAGGCTACAGCCGAGCTGCACATATAGGTCCAAAATGCAAACACCCCATCTTTCAAGAACTTATTAAGAGAGGAGAAAAGAAAAAACAAAAACTGAGGAAGAAGATAAGTAGAGAGAGGTATAACTCCTTATTGTCGTGAGGGTTTTGTTTGTATGTTCGGTTTATTTTGTTTTGAGTTTGATAGTCTGATTATGTTAGAAAATACAGCCGTAAGCCGAAGAAATTAAGAACTTAAGAAAATGAATCCAAAATATATATACACTAGAGTCTTAAGATATTAAAATAGACCGTTTCTTAAAATAGATATTTTTTAAAAAATGCAATCGTAAGATATTAAAATCCAGAGTATATACATCAAGGGAATCTGAATCCCCATCAGTTGCTGGAAAACAATGGTGTCTTGGACGCAGAAGTGCCTCAGTTCTAAGTGTGTATTATACATGGTTGAAAGTTGAAACTAGGCATAACCAAAATTTAATCGTAACCGTTTTTCGGGCCATAACCGTATAAACTGGTTAAAAATTGTAACCGTAAATATATAGTTAAATTCTATTTATCATAACTATTAATTAACTATAATCGTATCAAAATTGTTGGTTTATCGCATAGTTAAACCATAATTTGTTAACCGTTTTAAAAACGTAATAAAATATACTAATACAATAGTTATTTATTTAATATGAATCATATGATATTTAGAAATATGAGTACACTAAAAGAACATATTAATTACAAAAAAATAATATCAATTATATTATATTATCAAATAATATCAACCATATCATATTATAAAACAAGATGAGGACCCGCCCGATGTGCGGGTTTAAAGTTTTGTAAATTAAATTAAATTTAACAAAAATATATTAAAATATGTTGTATACTATTTATAAATTTTATTTTTGTTATAATACACTGATTTATATCATTTACAAATTTTTTATGCATGTTACTATTAAAAGTGTATTTTTTACACCTAAATATACTCTATGTTACAAATATATTCTTTGTCACCACCTAGAAAATGTCTATGTGAACACATTAAACCAATTATTTTATTTTCACTTCTGCATAGTTTTTTAATTACTAAAATTGTTGGCTCAAAAAACATTTTGAATTAAAAAATATATTAAATAATATACTAATCAATGATGTATCATCACAATAATGTATGACCACCATGGAGAAAACTCGGCTCCGCCCTCATCCCTTATGGAGAGAACCTTGCGTCCAACCTCCTCCACCATGGAGAGAACCTTGGCTCTGCCTTCCTCCCTTGGGGAGATAATCTTGCGTCCAACCTCCTCCACTTTCCTCCCTTGGGGAGATAACCTTGTGTCCAACCTTCTCACCATATAGAAAACCTCGGCTCTACCCTCCTCCTGTGTGGAGAGAAAATGTTCATGTCTTTTTGCTATCTCAAAATGGCTTGATCCGACAACCAATGAAAATAAAAATATTTTTCTAACGTCACAAAATCTTTTGATAGTAACTAACATTAAATTTTTCAATGTATTCGTGGAAGTGTCTTTGACACACCATGATGTAGCATCTGCCTCTGTAACGCCTCAACCGCCACCTTGCTTACTGAGCCCATGTCCACTCTCAGTCCATGAGTTCACCTTCCTAAGTGGGCCCTATATCTATTCCCCGCCCCTGGACCCATCCATATTCGATGGCCGGTTTGTTACGTATGGGAGGCTTTAAAAACTTGTTTACCGACCCTACAAATCAACAAATGATATTTTCCTGTATTTTGTCCTCACTCGTATTATTTTCCAATGTGCGGGTTAAAATTTTCGTATATTAAATTAAATTTTATAAAAATATATTAAAATATATTGTATGTTATTTATTAATTTTCTTTTTGCTATATAATATACTGATTTATAATCTATATACAGATCCTTTATTTATGTTACCATTAAAAGTGTATTTTTTATACCTATGTATACGGTATGTTACAAATATATTATTTACCACCACCTAGAAATGTCTATATGAACAAATTATGCCAACTATTATATGTTTCTTTACTTTCACTTTTGCATAGTTTCTTTAATCACTAAAATTGTTGGCTTTAAAAACATTTCAAATAAAAAATAAATTACATCACAATAGTATATGACCAACCATGGAGAGAACCTCGGTTCTGCCCTCCTCTCTCATGGAGAGAACCTTGCGTCCAACCTCCTCCACCATGGAGACAACATTGGCTTTGCCTTCCTTCCCTGGGGAGATAACCTTGCGTCCAACCTCCCCCACCTTCCTCCCTTGAGGAGATAACCTTGCGTCCAACCTCCTTCACCATAGAGAGAACCTCAGCGCTGCCTTCCTCCTATGTGGGGAGAACATGTTCACGTCTTTTAGCTATCTCAAAGTGGCTTGCTCCAACAACCAATGAAACTAAAGACCATTTTCCAACGTCACAAAATCTTTTGCGAATAACTAATGTTAAATTTCTCAATGTAATCGTGAAAGTTTCTTTGACACACCATGATGTAGCCTCTGTCTCCGAGCTCCTATGGATTTATCAACAACGATTTATGTTTTTCCAATCTATCTATGTTTGTTGTAATCTTGTGTTTGATTAGCCTATTTTATCTAACCATTAAGTTGATGACCTTCTTCTCTTTATCTCTTTTTGGGATTGAACGAAGGTAACAATTATGTTTGCACAAAAAAAAAGGTCTATGACCAACCAATCAAGGTTGAGAAATTAGAAGAAAACTAATTTGACATAATTAAAGAAATAAGAGAAAATTATAAGCACGATAATATATGAATCTTAAATAATTTAAAGATGAAAATATAAATTAAATAAAACAATCTAACACTACTACAGTAAATTTTAAAATACAATATTAGAAAGAAAAAAAGATGCATATATTAATCTTCCATTTTTTTTGGTCAGCATATTAATCTTACCTATTCCAAACTGAAAAAATAGAAAGTAAGAGTATATTTTTATTTTTTAAAATATGAAAATTTGTCTTCCCATTTAAAAAGCTTCACCAATATAACAAAGTTGAAAGCAATATTTTTAAATAAATTATTTTGTTAGATGAAAAGTATGAGACGATCTATGTTTATATACAAGTGAGTATTTACATTTTTTAGAATTAATAGTTTACTGTATATTTTCCTTAATCCTTTTTCTATTTCTTTTGTAGAATTAATAACTTAAAATTAAAATATGTAACTAATGTTATAATTTTGAATTTTATGAATTATATATATAATCTCTTTATAATTATTTTTAAAACTACATAATTTTTGTAATGTTTTGATAATTAACTTGTTTTAGAAAAATTTGCCTTCCCATTACAAAAAATTTCCCAATTAAATAAAGTTGAAAGCAGTGTTTTTGAATAAATTATTTAAATATGAGATTATCTATGTTTATATAGAAGTGAGTATTTACAAAATTTAGAATTAATAATTAACTGTATATTTTCCTTAATCCTTTTATATATTTTTTATAGAATTAATAACTTAAAATTAAAAATAAGTAAATAAGATTATAATTTTGAATTTTATGAAATATATATATATATATATATATATAATCTCCTTATAATTATTTTAAAAAACTTTGCCTTTTTCTATAAATTATGTAATTTTTGATAATTATCTTTTTACATTATTAATATTTTTTGAAACAAAATATTTTTTTTGTTGTAATCAAATTTCTTCTGTTAAATATTAATTTTTACACGTGTCAAAATCTAAGATTGATAACTTGACACGTGTTAAAATCTTGTTAATGGCTAACTTTCAAAATCCAACTTTATATAATAAGATAACCGTAGTCGTATATAACCTTAACCGCTTCAATCGGAACCATATGGTCAATATACTGTTTAATAAACGGTTAAACAAAATTTTTAACTGTAACCGATGGTTAATAAATCTTAACCGTGATAATCGTAATCGTGATGGGAATTGTTGTAACTAGTTAGTCTTTGACTGCTTCTTGTTGTTGCTGCTGCTATTGGTTTCAGATTCTTTCTAGCCGAACAGAGACACAAACAGAGCTTCTTCATCAAGTATCACACTTTGTGATGCATAACCGGCGATTAGGAATGGTGGGAGTATGTGAGTTCTTGGAGCCGTTCTTGAATTTCATGGTACTTCGGATTCCACTTGCAGATTCATCGTCATCGTTGTTTGCGAGGGAATTGATTTCATCGATGGCTTCTCTTTGTTGCTCATCAAGCCACGAAGCTCTGCCAATATTCAGATTGCTTATGCGTTGCCTAAGATATATACCGGGGAAACATCTGCAAGTAAGTATACATGATTTAGCAAGACAATAATGGGGTGCGATATTAGGATCCAGTTCTAAATTTCTAATACCTTTCAATCAAGATCATGATTCATGAGCACAGGTATAGAGCTTGTAATGTAGGAAACTTTTCCTGGTTTAGAATCTCATCAGCAGCATATTAAAATCACTTCTCTTTCTGACCTAACAGCGTCCGACGTAGATATGTAAGACAGAAAAAACTTCTTGGTAATAAGATTGAAAAGCTGCTGGATGTGATACGCCTGCTAAAATAGTCCTTAAATTGTTAACACAATTAGTGAAAAAAGTGACTCTCTTGGAATAAATAAATAAATAAATGAGAGGGGAATTTTTACTTGTGCCTTCTTTTTTTTGCCTAATTACTAATTTAACTTGTTAGAAAATTTTACTTGTGCCTTTTTCTTTTGGCTAATCACTAAATATTTTTCATATCTTTCAGGTTTTGTGAAGCAGTAAGAACACTCTTGTAAAAGGAGCCTGTGGCGTTGGATTGAGTTTTTTCATGCCAAGATTTGCTCACTCGGACTGAAGCCTCTGTGAGCTCTGATATGGACAGGTCTCCTACTGGAACCAAGAAGAATGGCTCCTAGGGAGGATACTGAGGTTGCTATCTTCAATATTACATTGTTTCCTGCACACTCCGTGTGATATCCTTGAAAGCTTGTCTTCACACTGTTCCCACATGGAAAGGAAGACAACGTTATAGGTTTACCTCAGCTGTTGGATGAGAGTTCTGAAGATTTTGATGATGATACATGGGGTATAGCTCGACCCATTATAGGTTTGGGGATGTCAGTTGGTGCTGTATACAAAGCTGGGAAGAAAGAGGCTGTTGTAAAGATTTAAAACCTAATTGTATCATGGATCCCATATGCAGATTCTGTTAAGCAAGAATTTGATGACTTTTGAGGACTACATGATGTTGCTTACTCAGCTCATAGGGCAACTCTTTTATTCAAAACATCTTACTTTCTTACTTAGGAAAAAAATGGAGATGCTAGTATTTAGAACCATTTTAATTGATCTAATAGCCTCAGGAAGTTTCCACTCATATCTTCCACTCTCATCCATCCTAAATACATGTCCATAGTCCAAACATACAGAGATACAAACACCAAATAAACAAATACTCAAAATTTATCAAACTATAAATGATACAAAATCTTTAATGTTATCTTCTTTCAGTTTTGGTATACTTCTCTTTCATTCTCATGATGTAAAATCTTTTGTTGCCATAATGGTACGGTTTCACTTTCACATGATGTATCCAGCTATTCCCTGGAGCGTTGAAGTGCCTTTTGCTGTATTTGTTGTTGTAGTCTACAAACTCAGAATCTAGCTTACCTTCCCAACTTTTAGCATCTCCAATAGCTTTTGTAAGACTAATGTTGTCCATATAAAGTGACAAACTATTCTTTGGATCACATCATAGTCACTACTCACTAACCTTCTGGAAGAAATCAAGCTTCTTATCATTGTTCCAAACAAAGGGGTGAAGAAGCACTTGATCAGCGGTCAGACTGAAAATAAGGAATAAATATGGCAAATAATCAGCTATATAAAGAGTGCAAATGATTGCTTTAAAATGAATAAGGCTACAAATGGTTGCTAAAAACTAAAAAAGTTGAAAATATTAGGTATAAAAAAATTGGCTTAAACATTATTCAACTCATTCATCTCCAAAAAATGGATGAACAAGTTGAACATTTTTGCTATATAATTAGTATATTTTTTCAACTAAAGTGAAATGAAAAGGTCTACACTAATTTTATTTTCTTCCAACTTAAATATAACATAAAATTATTGAATGATATTTTTAAAACTTTAATTCCATATACCTAACCCATTTGATGATTCTACCTATAGTTGTAAATTTAGAAATATACCATGAAAAGTTCAACAAAACTCAAAGTGAATTTATCATAACTAGCAATTTTTAACGGGCATATGGAATCACATCATAGTCACTACTCACCAACCTTCTAGAAGAAATCAAGCTTCTTATCATTGTTCCAAACAAAGGGGTGAAGAAGCACTTGATCAGCGGTCAGACTGAAAATAAGGAGTAAATATGGCAAATAATCAGCTATATAAAGGGTGCAAATGATTGCTTTAAAATGAATAAGGCTACAAATGGTTGCTTAATACTAAAAAAAGTTTAAAATATTAGGTTTAAAAAAATTGGCTTAAATATTATTCAACTCATTCATCTCCAAAAAAGTGGATGAACAAGTTGAACACTTTTGCTATATAATTTGATGTGATCGCAGGACGCGACCTCGGCCAAGAAGACCAAGACACGCCGGACGCGACCGAGACGCCTGACCAAGACGCATCGGACGCGACCTGGGCAACCTCTTCAGACGCGACCAAGGCTCCAACAATCCTTCCCGGAGCCACCACACGTTCCAAGAGCTCAGCAAAGGCGGCCAAGCAACGGCTCAACCTATTTGTCCGAACATTCTTCCAACGCCAACCACCCCATGAAGACTCCGAAGGCTCAGTCCGCTTAGTCTTCACCCTTACCCAAGAGTGAAGACGGTTAAGTCGTTAAGCAAGGAAGTGTACTCTTTTTCCTCACTCTGGGTTTGTCCCAATGGGTTTACCGGAGAAGGTTTTAACGAGGCATGGAGCTAAACGCAAAACGCTTAATGGCTAAGTTGCTTCACGCGCAAGGCCAAGGCGGTTATCTCTCTTTCCCTCTTATTTTTGGTTTAATTTTGAACTTGAGAATATTCTCTTTTGATCCTTTATGTTTGTGAACGTTGGAGAGTGTTTGTGGCTAAGCATGTTTAGTCAAAAGGTGGCGATGTGTTCTCTTTGTAAAGGGGACACGTCAAAAGGACGATGTGCGGATCAAGATGAATCCGCGTGTCCTTAAGCT
>NC_025693.1:6279802-6282471 GCF_000633955.1 Camelina sativa
TATGTTTGTGAACGTTGGAGAGTGTTTGTGGCTAAGCGTGTTAGTCAAAAGGTGGCGATGTGTTCTCTTTGTAAAGGGGACACGTCAAAAGGATGATGTGCGGATCAAGATGAATCCGCGTGTCCTTAAGCTCCTATCTAGACCTAGCTATTTAAACTCTCCTTAAGCCCTTGTTCCTCCTTAGACTTGTATGAAAATAAAACTTTTCTTCAAGAGAGATTCTTGAAACTTGTCTCACTCTTCTCTTTCTTCAATCCGGGATTGAACCTTGAGAAAAACCTAACAAGCCTCGAACCGGGTTCGACCTTCTTAGAGACCGTATAAGGAGGAGAGCCAAACCTCTTATGTCGTCACTCGATCCACTCGTAATTTCCTCTCACTTCATTTCCCATCTTTTCCCCTTCGCAACCTCGAGTCCTCTTCCATAAGTTCTCGAGTTCTCCACCAAATCATCTCAACTCGTCCCCACCATCGTTTCCACCGCAACCTTTCGTTGGTCTGTTCCGCGTCCGTACCATCCGATCGATCCGTTCATGGCTTCTCGACGTATCTCCTAAACGGCTCGTTTGAATCCAGTCAAACTCCGTTTCCCTTGTTTGTTTCTTCCCTAGATCCAAAGCCCATAATCTGTGCCAAGGAAAGTTCTACCGTTCAAAATTTGGACGAGAGTTCAAGCCGCGACCGTACCGCATCCGTGCCGTGACCGCGTCTGTGCCGTGACCGCGTCCTCGGGTCACATCAGCTTGGTATCAGAGCTTCAAAGCTCCTACGAGGTTGTTTCTTTCCAGAACTCTTACTTTCGTTTAAAGCTTCGATCTTAAGTTTATTGGTAGTAAAGGTTGCATCTTTTAGATCCATAGGACTCGTTTGTTCTTTTGGTTTAATTTGGTGCAAGCTTAGGATTGTCAATCGTTCGCTTAGGTTGTTAGCTTTCGTATTTGTTCTTCGTGTTTATATCTTTGTTCCATTATGTTCTTGTGAGTTCACTTTTAGATCCTTAAAGCTATTCTTGCGATTTATTTTTGTGTTTTCGGTTTTAGACATAAAGCATTTCTTGTCGTGTAGCACTTTAACTTTTACTTTTGCTTTATTTGTTTTAGTCACAGGTTTGAATGTGTCATAGCTGTCTTCAATCCTTGTTGGTGAAACAAATCTTTGTGTGGTCCTTTTGAACGAGTGAGACTCACGTGTGTTATTCTTTTTGCGAGGTTTAAATTCAAATTTCCATCGCGAAGCCGCACCACGTCACCAACGACCAGTCCGTACGATGGCCGAAGAAGTTCCACCAGCGCCTCCAGAGATTGGCGTCACCCTCGCCGCATTACGTACCAGTCTAGAGCAACTTGCCGACCGTCTCACGAGGATTGAACTCATGAATCCTCCCCGCAAAGATTTGTTGCCCGTTAGACGACCACGACGAGAGCCGGCGAGCGATCGGTCCGATGAGGACTTTGAACCGAGGCCTAGACGACGGCACCGCTATGATGATCAAGACGACGAAGCTCCAAGATGTCACGAGCCAAACCACAAGATGATTCCACCCACGTTCGCGGGCAAGTCAGACCCCGAGGCCTATCTTGAGTGGGAAAGCCGTATGGAACACTTATACTCATGTCACGCCTATCCGGAGCTGCGAAAGGTCCAATACGCGGTGGCACAATTCACTGATCACGCCCTTACCTGGTGGGATCGACTCGAAGCTGAGCAACGACGCAACCGTGACCGACCTATCACTGTTTGGGAGGTCTTGAAAGCGGAGATGCGAAGGCGCTACGTGCCAAAATACTACCACCGTGAGCTCCAGAAGAAGTTTCGGCGACTCACGCAAGGCGCACGAAATGTGGAGGAGTATTACGAAGAGTTTGAACACTTGCGCAACCGGTTGCAAGTCGATGACTCTGAAGAATCACTCATGGCTCAGTTTTTGGATGGATTGCAAGAGCGCATCGCGCGCAAGGTCGAGCGCCAGCCCTATCAAACCTTTGAAGAGTTATTGCATCTCTCGGTGCAAATTGAAACTCAAATCAAGAAGAAGAGCGCCTCTGTGCCTCGTGGCCGAACTCAAGGAGTTACGAATTGGACTCCTAACGCGTCGCCATCAATGAGCGCCAAGAACCGCGACGCAACGTCACCGACGTCCGAAGCCGCGACATTATATGTTTCAAGTGTCAAGGGAGAGGCCATTACACTCGCGATTGTCCGAACGCACGGACAATGATACTGACCGAGGCTAGTGAGATCGAGTCCGACGATGAGGCCACCGAAGAGATTGTGCAAGGAGAAGCTGAGTTGGAAGAAGCTGTTGAGGAACCCGAGGTTGGAGAACTGCTCATGATACGCCGCATATTGAACGCCGGCGTAGCCACTGATGACGCCAACCAACGTGACAACATTTTCCACTCGAGATGCACTGTAAATGGTCGCGTTTGTGGCTTGATAATAGACGGAGGTTCTTGCACTAACGTGGCAAGTTCCAGTCTTGTCAAGAAACTTTCTCTTGAAACCACAAACCACCCCCGTCCTTACCGCTTGAGATGGTTAAATGATAAGACCATGATCCATGTAAAGGAACAGGTCACGGTCCCATTCAGTGTAGGTCCGTATAAGGACCAAGTCCTATGTGATGTAGTGCCTATGCAAGCTAGCCACCTCTTATTGGGGCGTCCATG
>NC_025693.1:6282973-6291599 GCF_000633955.1 Camelina sativa
TTCGGATGAAGGAGGGTGACGAGTGGAAAACGGCCTTCAAGACAAAACAGGGTTTGTACGAATGGTTGGTAATGCCATTCGGTCTTTCTAACGCCCCCTCTACCTTTATGCGACTTATGAACCATGTTTTGAGATCGTTTATCAATAAGTTCGTAGTGGTTTATTTTGATGATATATTGGTATATAGCTCTAGTTTGACTGATCATGTAAAACACCTAGAGGCTGTCTTGTTTACCCTCCGCGAAGAGCAACTCTACGCAAACTTGAAAAAGTGCGTGTTTGCTGCTGATGAATTGGTCTTTTTAGGCTTTGTTGTGAGTTCGCAGGGCCTNGGTCCGTATAAGGACCAAGTCCTATGTGATGTAGTGCCTATGCAAGCTAGCCACCTCTTATTGGGGCGTCCATGGCAGTTTGATAAGCGCACCACACATTGCGGCCACACTAACCAATACTTTTTCGTTCATGACAACAAACGTATTTGCTTGAAACCCTTGAGCCCTACGCAAGTTCATGAGATGCAAGAAAAGTTGTCTAAAGACTCGAACGATAAAAAGAATTTCTTGATTCAGTATGGCGATGTTAGAAAGTCCCTTAAGGACTCAGCCCAAGTGTTTTTGATGGTTTTTCGAGATGCGTTGCTTTCAGGTCTTGTTGGCTCTCTAGAAGCCTTACCGGAGGTCATACGCGGTGTCCTTAAGCGCTTCGCCGATGTGTTCTCTGAAGAACTTCCCGAAGGCCTACCACCAATCAGAGGCATTGAGCATCAGATCGATCTCTTGCCAGGCGCGCAGCTTCCCAACCGGCCAGCCTACCGTGTCAACCCCGAAGAGGCGAAGGAGCTTGAGCGACAAGTTAAAGAGCTTATGGCGCAAGGCTACGTCCGAGAGAGTTTGAGTCTGTGTGCCGTGCCAGTGCTCCTAGTCCCAAAGAAAGACGGATCATGGAGGATGTGCGTTGACTGTCGAGCCGTCAACAACATCACCATCAAATACCGCCACCCCATTCCACGCCTCGATGACATGCTAGACGAGCTTAGCGGTGCCAGCGTCTTCTCAAAGATCGATTTGAAGAGCGGCTACCATCAAGTTCGAATGAAGGAGGGCGACGAGTGGAAAACGGCCTTCAAGACAAAACAGGGTTTGTACGAATGGTTGGTAATGCCATTCGGTCTTTCTAACGCCCCCTCTACCTTTATGCGTCTTATGAACCATGTTTTGAGATCGTTTATCAACAAATTCGTAGTGGTTTATTTTGATGATATATTAGTGTATAGTTCTAGCTTGACCGATCATGTTAAACACCTAGAGGCTGTCTTGTTTACTCTCCGCGAAGAGCAACTCTACGCAAACTTGAAAAAGTGCGTGTTTGCTGCTGATGAATTGGTCTTTTTAGGCTTTGTTGTGAGTTCGCATGGCCTCAAAGTTGATGGAGAGAAGATACGCGCAATAGAGGAGTGGCCCACGCCAACGAGCATCACTCAAGTCCGATCGTTCCACAGCCTAGCAAGCTTTTACCGGAGGTTCGTGCGAGACTTCAGTACGGTTGCCGCGCCTCTCACCTCCGTGATCAAAAAGAACAGCGAATTTCGATGGGGAAAGGAACAAGATAAGGCGTTTACCGAGCTTAAGAAACGCCTCACTNTCACCATCAAATACCGCCACCCCATCCCACGCCTCGATGACATGCTAGATGAGCTTAGCGGCGCCAGCATCTTCTCAAAGATCGATTTGAAGAGCGGCTACCATCAAGTTCGAATGAAGGAGGACGACGAGTGGAAAACGGCCTTCAAGACAAAACAGGGTTTGTACGAATGGTTGGTAATGCCATTCGGTCTTTCTAACGCCCCCTCTACCTTTATGCGTCTTATGAACCATGTTTTGAGATCGTTTATCAACAAATTCGTAGTGGTTTATTTTGATGATATATTAGTGTATAGTTCTAGCTTGACCGATCATGTTAAACACCTAGAGGCTGTCTTGTTTACTCTCCGCGAAGAGCAACTCTACGCAAACTTGAAAAAGTGCGTGTTTGCTGCTGATGAATTGGTCTTTTTAGGCTTTGTTGTGAGTTCGCATGGCCTCAAAGTTGATGGAGAGAAGATACGCGCAATAGAGGAGTGGCCCACGCCAACGAGCATCACTCAAGTCCGATCGTTCCACAGCCTAGCAAGCTTTTACCGGAGGTTCGTGCGAGACTTCAGTACGGTTGCCGCGCCTCTCACCTCCGTGATCAAAAAGAACAGCGAATTTCGATGGGGAAAGGAACAAGATAAGGCGTTTACCGAGCTTAAGAAACGCCTCACTCAAGCCCCCTTGCTCACATTGCCTGACTTCAACAAAACTTTTGAGGTTGAGTGCGATGCGTCGGGAGTCGGAGTCGGAGCTGTCCTGACTCAAGGAGGCAAAGCGGTGGCGTACTTTAGTGAGAAGCTTAGTGGAGCTACGCTTAACTACCCTACGTATGACAAGGAGTTATACGCCCTCGTTCGTGCCATGGAGGTTTGGCAACACTATCTATTAGCAAGGGAGTTTGTGATTCATACTGATCACGAAACTCTAAAGCACCTCCGCGGCCAGACCAACCTCAAGAGACGTCATGCAAAGTGGTTGGAGTTCATTGAGTCGTTCCCATACATCATTAAGTACAAGAAAGGCAAGGAGAACGTAGTCGCCGACGCCTTATCAAGACGGCAGGCACTGATCACCACAATGGACGCGCGAGTGTTGGGGTTCGAAAGCATCAAGGATGCTTATGCGGGAGATGCTGAATTTGGGGATTGCTTCCAGAACCATGGAAAGGGAATCTACACCAAGTTCTACCTTCACGAGGGGTTCCTGTTCAGAGGTCGACGGCTGTGTATACCAAATGGATCTATCCGGGAGTTGCTTGTTCGTGAAG
Organism: Camelina sativa; assembly: GCF_000633955.1. Lineage (NCBI taxonomy): Eukaryota > Viridiplantae > Streptophyta > Magnoliopsida > Brassicales > Brassicaceae > Camelina > Camelina sativa. Next base: position 6,285,872 of record NC_025693.1, read on the forward strand.
CTCATAGTGGAGGTTTATCGGGTCATTTTGGCATCACCAAGACCTTGGCCGTGCTCAAGGAGCATTTTTACTGGCCAAAGATGCGAGGTATGGTGGAGAAGCACGTCGGCCGTTGCATTGTTTGTCGCACCTCTAAGTCGACAACTCACCCGCATGGCCTCTACATGCCCTTGCCCGTGTCCACCACGCCATGGATCGATCTCTCCATGGATTTCATCCTCGGCTTACCCCTTTTGGCGCATAGAGATAGTATCATGGTGGTTGTTGATAGGTTCTCGAAGATGGCTCACTTCATCCCATGCCATAAGAACAATGATGCTGTGCAATTAGCGAATTTGTTCTTTAGTCAGGTCATAAGGCTCCATGGCGTTCCGCGCACCATCATATCCGATCGCGATCCCAAGTTTCTTGGCCATTTCTGGCGCACTATTTGGCGAAAGCTTGGGACGAAGCTCCTCTACTCCACCGCGGCTCACCCTCAGACCGACGGCAAAACGGAGGTCGTCAATAGATCAATAGGCGCCTTACTCCGCACAGCTATCGCAAGCAACAAAGGCTCCTGGCTCGAGTGCATTCCGATCATCGAGTTCGCGTACAATCAAGCGGTGCATGCGGCCATGAAAAGGTCTCCGTTCGAGGTTGCATACGGGTTCAAGCCTTTGACGCCACTGGATCTCCTCCCTATACCACCGAATGAAGCCGAGAATCAAGACGGAGTCGCACGAGCAGAAATGGTTAAGGCTTTGCACGAGGAGGTCCGAGCCAATATAGAGCGAAGGAACGAGCAGTAAGCACGCTTCCTCAACCGAGGACGTAAACCGATGTTGTTCAAGCCTGGTGATTGGGTCTGGTTACACTTAAGGCCGGAGAGGTTCCAGCAGAAACGCAAGGACAAACTCAGCCCGCGAGGAGATGGCCCATTCCAAGTTGTCGAGAAAATCAACGACAACGCCTACCGACTCGAGCTTCCAGGTGAGTTTGGTACGTCTACCTCTTTCAATGTCACTGACCTCGTTCCGTTTGATGTAGGTGAAGACGAAGATGTTTTGGGGACAAAACCTTTTCAAGGGGGAGGGAATGATGTGATCGCAGGACGCGACCTCGGCCAAGAGGACCAAGACACGCTGGACGCGACCGAGACGCCTGACCAAGACGCATCGGACGTGACCAGGGCAACCTCTTCAGACGTGGCCAAGGCTCCAACGATCCTTCCCGGAGCCACCACACGTTCCAAGAGCTCAGCAAAGGCGGCCAAACAGCGGCTCAACCTATTTGTCCGAACCTACGTCCAACACCAGCCACCCCACGAAGACTCCGAAGGCTCAGTCCGCTTAGTCTTCACTCTTACCCAAGAGTGAAGACGGTCAAGTCGTTAAGCGAGGAAGTGTACTCTTTTTCCTCACTCCGGGTTTGTCCCAATGGGTTTACCGGAGAAGGTTTTAACGAGGCATGGAGCTAAACGCAAAACGCCTAAAGGCTAAGTTGCTTCACGCGCAAGGCCAAGGCGGTTATCTCTCTTTCCCTCTTATTTTTGGTTTAATTTTGAACTTGAGAATATTCTCTTTTGATCCTTATGTTTGTGAACGTTGGAGAGTGTTTGTGGCTAAGCGTGTTAGTCAAAAGGTGGCGATGTGTTCTCTTTGTAAAGGGGACACGTCAAAAGGACGATGTGCGGATCAAGATGAATCCGCGTGTCCTTAAGCTCCTGTCTAGACCTAGCTATTTAAACTCTCCTTAAGCCCTTGTTCCTCCTTAGACTTGTATGAAAATAAAACTTTTCTTCAAGAGAGATTCTTGAAACTTGTCTCACTCTTCTCTTTCTTCAATCCGGGATTGAACCTTGAGAAAAACCTAACAAGCCTCGAACCGGGTTCGACCTTCTTAAAGACCGTATCAAGAGGAGAGCCAAACCTCTTGTGTCGTCAGTCGATCCACTCGTGATTTCCTCTCACTTCGTTTCCCATCTTTTCCCCTTCGCAACCTCGAGTCCTCTTCCATAAGTTCTCGAGTTCTCCACCAAATCATCTCAACTCGTCCCCACCATCGTTTCCACCGCAACCTTTCGTTCGTCCGTTCCGCGTCCGTACCATCCGATCGTGGCTTCTCGACGTATCTCCTAAACGGCTCGTTTGAATCCAGGCAAACTCCGTTTCCCTCGTTTGTTTCTTCCCTAGATCCGAAGCCCAGAATCTGTGCCGAGGAAAGTTCTACCGTTCGAAAGTTGGCCTAGAGTTCAAGCCGCGACCGTACCGCGTCCGTGCCGTGACCGCGTCCTCGGGTCACATCAGCTTGGTATCAGAGCTTCAAAGCTCCTACGAGGTTGTTTCTTTCCAGAACTCTTACTTTCGTTTAAAGCTTCGATCTTGAGTTTATTGGTAGTAAAGGTTGCATCTTTTAGATCTATAGGTATAAATTCAAATTTCCACCGCGAAGCCGCACCACGTCACCAACGACCAGTCCGTACGATGGCCGAAGAAGTTACACCAGCGCCTCCAGAGATTGGCGTCACCCTCGCCGCATTACGTACCGGTCTAGAGCAACTTGCCGACCGTCTCACGAGGATTGAACTCATGAATCCTCCCCGCGAAGATCCGTTGCCCGTTAGACGACCACGACGAGAGCCAGGGAGCGATCAGTCCGATGAGGACTTTGAACCGAGGCCTAGACGACGGCACCACTATGATGATCAAGACGACAAAGCTCCAAGACGTCACGAGCCAAACCACAAGATGATTCCACCCACGTTCGCGGGCAAGTCAGACCCCAAGGCCTATCTTGAGTGGGAAAGCCGTATGGATCACTTATACTCATGTTACGCCTATCCGGAGCTGCAAAAGGTCCAATACGCGGTGGCACAATTCACTGATCACGCCCTTACCTGGTGGGATCGACTCGAAGCTGAGCAACGACGGAACCGTGACCGACCTATCACTGTTTGGGAGGTCTTGAAAGCGAAGATGAGAAGGCGCTACGTGCCTCTATACTACCACCGTGAGCTCCAGAAGAAGTTTTGGCGACTCACGCAAGGCGCACGAAATGTGGAGGAGTATTACGAAGAGTTTGAATACTTGTGCAACCGGTTGCAAGTCGATGACTCTGAAGAATCACTCACGGCTCAGTTTTTGGATGGATTGCAAGAGCGCATCGCGCGCAAGGTCGAGCGCCAGCCCTATCAAACCTTTGAAGAGTTATTGCATCTCTCGGTGCAAATTGAAACTCAAATCAAGAAGAAGAGCGCCTCTGCGCCTCGTGGCCGAACTCAAGGAGTTACGAATTGGACTCCTAACGCGTCGCCATCAAACCGAATGCCAGAAAAGCCAAAGGCGACCAGTGCGGACTCGAGATTTAAACCTAGGGAGCCGGCCACCAATGAGCGCCAAGAACCGCGACGCAACGTCACCGACGTCCGAAGCCGCGACATTATATGTTTCAAGTGTCAAGGGAGAGGCCATTACGCTCGCGATTGTCTGAACGCACAGACAATGATACTGACCGAGGCTAGTGAGATCGAGTCCGACGATGAGTCCACCGAAGAGATTGTGCGAGGAGAAGCTGAGCTGGAAGAAGCTGTTGCGGAACCCGAGGTTGGAGAACTGCTCATGATACGCCGCATATTGAACGCCGGCGTAGCCACTGATGACGCCAACCAACGTGACAACATTTTCCACACGAGATGCACTGTAAATGGTCGCGTTTGTGGCTTGATAATAGACGGAGGTTCTTGCACTAACGTGGCATATTTGGATTATTATGCGTATGTAACATAGACGTATCTACTTTGGCATCCCCTCTTGTCCTAAATATTCAAATGGAGACTTTATATATTTTGTGAAGTAATTCTCCACTTTGGAACGGGTACTTTCAGAATTTTAGTATTTAAAAAAATGTTAGATAGTTTGTTAAAATTGTAATTCTTTTTTGATAATTCCAAATAACTAAATAAAAAATTAAATATTCAAAAAGAATTTGGGTATCACGTCTAAATTTTTTACCCAATCTCTATTAAAAATATTGCTTAACAAGTAATTATTTAAAAGAGAACGTTCATCATTGTGACATCCCGGTTTGCGAAGAGATTTACACCACCCATGTCACCAAAGTACAGTTATTTTTTCGGTCAAGGGCCATGAGAGAACTTCAAAGTTAAGTATGCTTGAGCTGGAGTAGTTTCAAGATAGGTGACCTTCCAAGAAGTGATTGTCAGAACTGTGCGAGTGGAGACAAAATACAGGAAAAGATCATGTGGTGATTTTTAGGGACGGTAAACAATTTTTAAAGCTTTCCGGGTGTAGCAAATCAGTCATCGGATATGGATAGGCCCACGGACCGGGAATGGACATGGGCCCACTAAGAATAGTGACAATCGAAGCGTTACAATAATATAGAAAATTTCTGATGGATATAGGACGAGAAGAGATGTTATGGGACATGATCCCTTCCCATCCCAAAGTAGATACGTCTATGTTACATACGCATAATAATCCAAATTTAAACCAAATTAAAATCCGATATTTGGATTTCATACCAATAATTTGTGGTGATTTATTAAATGCTGTTTACACATAAATATAACATGTTACAATCTATATTATTTCTAACTTACTTATATTCTATTAGCAATTTGTGTCCGACAATAAAGCAAAGGAGAAAGCAGATCGATTTAGACTATTTGAGATTTGCCCATGAAGAATTTAAGTTAGACAAATTAAAAAAATCAAACTTAAATTTAAAATAAAATAAAAAATTAGAAAAACTATAAACCCGCGGTGTACTGCCGATTAAAATCTAGTGATTCATTATTTAACTATGAATTTTCTGTATTAATCTTTTTCCCTGACCTTTTTGGTTTGGATTAAAAGCCTCAAACTCCAAATTATCTTGTCTTCTTTTCTTCATTAGATAATTATATAATATACAAATTACGTATCTTAATATCATTTGAGTATCTTTTGCATTAAATAACTTTAAAATATTAACATTTAAGTATTTAACTGTCTGATAAAATTTTTCCAAATTAATACGACATTTTTAAATAAAAGTTGGAGCTTTTAAAACAAATTTGTTGTTCTTAGTAATTACTTTGGAATGAATTATGTGAAAAAATAAGACACATAAATTAGCGGTTTTTTTTAGTGATGTTGTAAGTGAATCTAAATTGGCGGTATATAGTGGTTCTGGACATGTTTGATAAATTAAAGACTTTAGTCATAAAACAAAAAAATATGATTGACTCCGTGGTACCACGAGATAAAAACAAATTAAAAAACACGAGATATATAGTGGTTCTGGACCTTCTGGTTCACCTTCACTTTTTGCCGCTGCAAAATCAATAAAAATTCAAGAGCTACAAATTCACTCAATTTCCCGGTTCGGTTGGTCATCCTATTCTAACAATTTTGGTTCGGTTCAGTTCGGTTTGGTTTGTTTACAAATATCCAAAGAGGTAAATTAACTTATTAAATTATTATTATTATTATTTTTTTTTTTGTCAATTTCTATTCTAACTTGATCGGACTTCCTCTTCCCGGCGCTGTAAATTCCAAACCCCACCGTTCACGCCTCCAAACTAGCCGTTGTCTTCTCTCTCTATTTCCGGTCAAAGCGATGGCTTCGTATGCTCCGTTACTAGAGAAAACTCGCGTACCTCAACCTTCCATACAAAGATTCGCAGTAATCTCCGTCTTCTCTAAGTTACGATCTGCTCCGGAACGATTAGGATCAGAATCCG
>NC_025693.1:6293170-6296413 GCF_000633955.1 Camelina sativa
AAGCTATCTCCTTCTGCCTCACTTCCGAATCTATCACTGTAGTTGATCAATCCGTTCGTGAGCTATGTCGATTAGTATCAGACTCCGTTTTAAACCTCTCTCGTGGTTTGTTGGAACTTCAATCAGCTCTCGAAGGATGCGATACGAAATTGGTTTCGCTGTTCGTGAAGGGGTTAGGGTTTTTGATTCGTATTGGTTATGAACAGAAGGATGGGAATTGGACGTTTAGTTCTACGGAGAATCATCCGTTTGTTAGGGTATGTGATTTTCATTGATTCGTTCGTATTGTTCTATGTGAATTGTTGTAATTAGTCTTTGATTGCTTCTTGTTGTTGGTTTCAGATTCTTTCTAGCAGAGCGGAGACACATACGGAGCTTCTTCATCAAGTATCACTCTTTCTGATGCATAACCGGCGATTAGGAATGGTGGGAGTATGTGAATTCTTGGAGCCGTTCTTGAATTTCACAGTACTTCGGATTCCACTTGCAGATTCGTCTTCATCGTTGTTTGCGAGGGAATTGATTTCATCGATGGCTTCCCTTTGTTGCTCATCCGGCCAGGAAGCACTGCCAATAGTCAGATTGCTTATGCGTTGCCTAAAATATATACCAGGAAAAAATCTGGAAGTAAGTATGCATGAATTAGCAGCCACTTTGGTAAAGGCAAATAATTGGGTGCAGTATTAGGATCCAGTTCTAAATTTCTGATACTTTTCAGGACAATAGAAATTTCAGCTGCATTGTCAAGACTCTAGCGGATGCTTATACTGTGGTAGTGAGAGACTTGGTTGGAACTGGATCGGTATGTTGCTAATTTCATCATTCATTCATCTTAAAATTTGTGCTCATTGTTCGATATTTATTCATTTATCTATACTACCAGGAAGTAACAGAAGTTCATCTTCTCGGTGTGCAACTGGTAGATAGTGTACTTCTTCTTTGCTCTTCTCCTCATGTCCAAACAACCGAACAAGAGTCTGTTATCGAATCTTTGAAGCACTTGTTGGCTGTTCAGAAAGACGTTGGATTACCATACTCATCTGATTTATCTTTGGTGGTTCTCTCGCTCGTTTTCATGCTTGCCAAATCCAATGTTGAGCATGAACAACTCTCTATTTTGAAGTTCCTACTTTTTCTGCTCAAATGGAAAACTGAAAATGGTATATTGTAGATCCATCTTTCTTTTCATTGCCCCTCTTACTCGATTTGCTGTCTGATAGCGTAGTAGCTGATTTACTCCTTTCAACCTGTTGTGTCCTCATCCTTTTTTCTATATGTGTATTTTTTTGGACTAAGAATTTGATTATTTGCAATCCTTTCGTAGAAAACTTGTCGGTGAAAGATGCAGCCTGTTCAAGTGTGGAGTCTCTATTACTGTTCCCTATCGTAGCACTGATGTCTTCTCCTTCTAAATCAGTCAAAGTAGCAGCAAGTAAGGTTCTTTCCATCGTAGAAAATGTCTTGGTAACAATGTCAAATTCACCAAAGATTGAGCTCCACACAAGTAAGGGAGATTCACCACTCAGCAGGGTGGGCTCTGTCGTGTTTAGGGTCATGCAGCAACTCTGGCATCAGGTTTAGTTCTTGTGGAGAAACCTGCTATTTTCTTTCAGAATCTGTATATAATGAGTTACATAGATCCACTCATGGGTTTGGTTATTTCATATAATTACTCCTTTGAGGGTTGGAGATAAACATGTTTATTTTAATTTATGTCTATCAAAGTGTTACACAAAAGTAACTCAGAATCAAATTGCTCACTAATTCTTTGAATGTTCTTATTTTTTCTTTCAGAATGATTACGCACCTTCCACGTCCTCCTTCCTCAGAGTGGCTTACCCCAATGAAAGTGAAAAACAGGAAACTTATTCTGGACCAGTGACTTGGAATTCACTACTTAGGGAACACACTGAACGGTTTTGGGATAAAAAAAAGGCTGCATCGTTTTGTCTTTCGCAAGAGATACCTATTTTACTTGGTGCTGTTGCTGGTGTCATGGTGATGCATCCGTCCCTAGGAGCTGATGGTATTGATTCTTTGAATATTATTGGTGGCATTGATCCTAAGATGAGTGTCCCGCTGTTGCTAGCTGTTCTATATTACAGCAACTTGTTATCTCGAACACACGTCCCTTGTCAGAGTCTATTGGTGAGCTACTCTCATTCATTTATGTATCTCAAATCCAAGTGCTGGTCCCTTCTATTAGCACTCCTTTAGTCTAGTTCTCAATTTATTTCTTTGATATGCAGTCCAAACTTCTGGGGTTACTCCCGTCATTAGCTGCACAACAGGTGATGATTCCGCTTGTAGTTCAGACTATTACTCCAATGCTGCACAAGGATGCGAAAGGGTCAGTACACCTTTTTCTGATAATTTCTTGTGTATCATATTTTTTTAATCGTGTTTATAATAGTTGATTCTGGGTTGAAGCCCTTACCGGGTGCTTGCGCTCGATTTTCACCTTTTCTATGTGGTAAACGGGTAGTCTTTGCAAGCAGCTATAAGTGGTTCCATTAACTTTGATACTCGGCTTATATAATATATGATAAAAGGTTGATTTGTAAGCCAAAAGATTAGTATGTGATGTTTCATGCTTTAACCTACATTTACCAAACTTGTTGAATTGGGTTTTTGGGCTCTACCTTGTTTCCGTTTCTGACTGTCATAAAATGGAGTCGACATGAGTAGCTCTGATGATTGTTTATTTTAGTCTTTTGTATGCTACAGCCATTAGATTACTTTGCCAGACCTGGGTAGTCAATGACCGTGCCTTTTCGAGTCTGCAAGTAAGCTCTTCTTACCAATGTGAAATTTTGTTCGAGATTGATAAAGTCAGCTTGCTATTCTTACTTATATGTACTTCTATGGTACCAATTATTTTAAATATTCAGGAGGTGTTGCGCCCAAAAGGATTCATAGACTTTATTTCAGAGAGACATATCTGCATTAGTATGGCTGCTTCCATTCACGATGTATGCAAGAGACACCCTGATAGGGGAGTAGACCTAATCTTGTCTGTTCAGGTATAGTTTCTCAAGTAACGTTTGCTGTTGCTGCTTTGGCTGTATATTGGAAATTTTGGAGTGCCTTCAATATTTTCAACTGGATTCCTACTTTGATAGGCCTGTATAGAAAGCCAAGACTGTCAAGTTCGAGCACTTGGTTTTCAGAGTCTTTCCCATCTCTGTGAAGCCGATGTCATTGGTACTATCTTAATACTTATTTGTGTGACTTAATGCCTTT
>NC_025693.1:6297480-6314882 GCF_000633955.1 Camelina sativa
TAGCCATTGCTGTTTGAGGTGTCTGAAAAAATATTTGATGTATAACTAGCATTGCTTTGGTGAATATGTTGCAGTGTATGCCTTCTTCTAAAGTGGGGTGCAATGGATGCCGAAGCATATCCGGAAGATGCAGAAAACGTTTTGAACATTTTGTGGGAAATTGGGAGCTCTATGCAGATGCCTCTTGATTCCCTATGGACAAAGGCACGAGTGTCTGCCATAGTGGCCCTGGGTCAATATGAGGTAAGTATTGGATTTCAGTCTCTTGTACGTCTTCTTTTGGTATGTTCCAGACCATCTTTGGCTCTAAACTATTAATATAACACTTTTATCTAATCATGATCCATTTTTTTCAGGTATCATTTATGGAAAAAAAATTTTCTGACTTCAACAATAATTGTGCATATATGTTCTTCTCGGAGACAAATGCGAAAATTTTGAATGCTTTAGAAGACCTTTCAATCAAGATCATGATTCATGAGCACAGGTATAGAGCTTGTAATGTAACGAAACTTTTCCTGGTTTAGAATCTCATCATCATCATATTAAAATTACTTCTCTTTCTGACCTAACAGCGTCCGGCGTAGATATGTAAGACAGAAAAAACTTCCTGGTAATAAGATTGAAAAGTTGCTGGATGTGATACCTCAGGTCATCTTCCCCGCAGGTGTAGTTTGATTTTCAACTAAAATAGTCCTTAAATTGTTAACACAATTAGTGAATTGGAATAAATAAATAAAACCTTGAGATTGGGAATTTTTACTTGTGCTCCTTTTATGCCTAATAACTAACTTAACTTAATAATTTTCAGTTCTTGCTGTGCTTTGAAACTTATGATACAGTTGCATTATGAAATACTCAGTTCTATTCGTTATGTATACCTTTTCGCTAAATATTCCAAATAATCAGCTATGTAATATTCTTTGTACTCCACATAAACTAAGTGCAGCACCATCTGATTCACAGGGAAAGAAATGAAGACTGGTGAACTACCTGGTGCGGCATTATTATGTCTATCTTATAACCCTAGAGATGTGAAGTTTGGGTCATCAAGAGTAAGTATTGTAAATTCAAATTTCTGCTAGGAGATTTTCTATACTTCTGCATACTGACTTTCATATTGTTGATCGCAGAGCTTTCGTGATGTTCATGGTCAATATGAGGAGGCATTTAAAGTAGTAGTCAAATCACTCCAGCTCTCAAGAAATATTTCCCTTGCTCTTATTTCCCTGCAATCACTGAAAGCTTTTATGCGGCGTTGGATGAGAGCTAATATTTTGTCCATTGATGCAACGACTAAAGAATTACCATTGGATAAAACCTCTAATGCTGCAAACAAAATCATGAAGGTTTGAGATAGTTTTTTTCTGTTGCAGCTTAATTCGGATGCTTCATTCTAAGTGTTCAAACATTAATTGGGATTATGTTGTGCTTTTCATGAAGAGTTTGGTACATATGGCGGAAGAAGCTCTTCCGAGGTGTGCAGAAAACATAGCACTGGCGCTGGGTGCACTATGTGCAGTAAGATTTCATAGAAATGTGTTTCCATATCTGTAGTGGTCAACTGTCTCAATACGTATTTTAATCTGTTTGTTGTTTCAGGCTTTGCCAGCTGCTGCTCATAATATTAAAGCGACTGCATCAAAATTTCTGTTGAGTTGGTTGTTGGAGCATGAGCATGAACACCGTCAGTGGACGGCTGCTATTTCTCTTGGATTGATTTCGTCGTCCCTACATGTGACTGACCACAAGCAGAAATTTCAGAATATATCTGGGCTTCTTGAGGTACTTCCTATACCTATGAGTTGCGGGAAAAATTTACAGTGCTAACTCTTTTGTGAAAACGCATACTTTGTAGGAAATTTGCATGCACAATCAGTCTTGGTCTTTCTCACTCCTTACATGATTCATTTCCACTTAAAAATATTTCTCATGTCTTTCAGGTTTTGTGTAGCAGTAAAAGCACTCTTGTAAAAGGAGCCTGTGGCGTTGGATTGGGTTTTTCATGCCAAGATCTGCTCACTCGGACTGAAGCCTCTGCCAGCTCTGATATGGACAGGGACTCCTACTGGAACCAAGAAGAACGGCTCCTAGGGAGGATACTGAGGTTGCTATCTTCAATATTACATTGTTTCCTGCACACTCCGTGTGATATCCTAGAAAGCTTGTCTGCACTGTTCCCACCTGGAAAGGAAGACAACGTTATAGGTTTACCTCAGCTGTTGGATGAGAGTTCTGATGATTTTGATGATGATACATGGGGTATAGCTGGACTCATTATAGGTTTGGGGATGTCAGTTGGTGCAGTATACAGAGCTGGGAAGAAAGACGCTGTTGTAAAGATTAAAAACCTGATTGTATCATGGATCCCATATGCAGATTCTCTTAAGCAAACTCCGGGTTCTGATTGTAAGGTATCAGTGAGACTGTTTTCAGTTGGTTCCTGCCTTGCACTTCCTATTGTGATCACTTTCTGCCAAAAAGTAGAACTGTTTGATGCACATGAGGTAGATCATCTAATCGGTTGTTTCAAGGACCTTATTTCCGAGTTGGTTATTGTTAGAAAGTCTGGTGCTTTACGTAAGAGGTTGTTGATGGCATCCTGTATTGGGGCGGGAGACCTCCTTGGTTCTGTTTTGAATGAAGGTATCCACCCTGTTAAGATTGAGTCTGTTAAAGGGTTGCTAGAACTGTTCAAGACATGTTACTCTGGACTTTACCCACCAGTTGCTCACTTTGGAGGCATGCTCGGAGTTGTTAATGTTTTAGGAGCAGGTGCTGGGAATTTGGTGTATTCCCATCCGCTACCCCGTGCTTCTCCAGCCAGTTCTGATGAAAACGTTAGTTCTTTGGTCTATCTTTTTGTCAAGATCATTACTTGATTTATTTCCATTTAGATAAATGTGTTTGGGTTCCTAACATTCATTTATTTTGCTACAGGAAATCTCTTATGTGTCAGGTCCTTTGCTTTCAAACGCATATTTTACTCAGCAGTTGACGCCAGTTGTGCAAGAAATATTTCTTATCGCGCAAAATACCAAGGATCGCCAGCTCCAACATTATGCTGCATGGGCAATCTCAATTCTTAGAAATTACATGCGGTCCGAGGAAGCATCAAGTCTCAGCAATGAAAACCAATCTGATGCCTCTCATCGTAATTCCATCTCTCACAATGTTCCTGAACATACCATGGTCATGAAACTTGCTCAAGGCCTGACAAATCCAAGATTTCCTTTGGTATGTCTGTTAAACTTAAAGGCTTTCTTGATTCTTGTAGGTGGAACAAAAAAAAACTTGAAATTGTTTTCATTATGTTGCTGCTATAGTAAAGTATAAGGAGATTAGTTTGGAAATAGACCGCAATCTGTTCTCATACTTATTAATCTTTGTTGAATTTTAGGCTGGTAGCCCTCTGAATATTGGCACACTGGAAAGTGCTTTGCGGTGTTTGTCTCATGCTCCAAGATTGCCAAACTTGGACTGGGGAGCAACAATAAGACGATTAATGAAACAAGACACTCAGACTGATGTATCGCAATCAGGGGATGTTCCCAAGGAAGGAACTCTTAGGGAAGAGTGCTTCAAATTTTCATTAGCCCACGCAAGAGAATTTGATGAACTTCTAGCTTTTCTGGACGAATTGTCTGAACTAGCCAGATTCAAGGCGCTAGAGCAAAGTCTCCAGTCATGCCTGCTCTGTCATCTAGGGTATTTAATGAGAGTATTCTCAGGTTCAAGAATGAATAAATTATTTGACGATGTCTCTTGCTTTGTAATCTCGCTATCTTCAGACCAAGCATATAGCTGTGAACAGAAGAGCTCATTCAGGGTCTCTTGTTGGAAGGGCCTGAGTCAGTGTCTTGAAGAAACTTCGCTTGATTCTTCAGAATACATCACAAAGATTGAAAAATGCATAGAGTTGGTTTTTGCTGTCTTACCGGTAGCATCACAATCTCCTATAGCAGATCAGATGGGTTCGGTGAAAGAGTGGTCAGAGGCAGTTAGATGTCTGCAGAAGTCGCGTCTGGATTGGTTATACAAATTCCTGCAGGTATGTAATATCTGCATCATGCATCTTTTGTTTGCCAATTTGTAAGCTACGTACCATCTTTGTGGACATCTCATCGTTTAATTGTGTGAGTTTTTTTTTTCTCGTATCAGGTTTCAAATGTTGNCCTGAGTCAGTGTCTTGAAGAAACTTCGCTTGATTCTTCAGAATACATCACAAAGATTGAAAAATGCATAGAGTTGGTTTTTGCTGTCTTACCAGTAGCATCACAATCTCCTATAGCAGATCAGATGGGTTCGGTGAAAGAGTGGTCAGAGGCAGTTAGATGTTTGCAGAAGTCGCGTCTGGATTGGTTATACAAATTCCTGCAGGTATGTAATATCTGCATCATGCATCTTTTGTTTGCCAGTTTGTAAGCTACGTACCATCTTTGTGGACATCTCATCGTTTAATTGTGTGAGTTTTTTTTTTCTCGTATCAGGTTTCAAATGTTGAACCTGGAAACGGAAAGACAGACTTCCAAGGTGATCTTAAGAAGATCCAGGCAAAAGCCAAGCTAGCAAAACTTGGCTCAATTCCATTTTCCGAGTTAGGAAAACTGAAGGCTATTATATTAAATTGTGAACAGTCAGGTCAGTTACTATCCTCAATTGCTATATGTAAGCTAGATATGTACAATCAAAGATCATTGTACAATCAAAGTTGTCGTATTTGTTAGGTATTTGGGACGTGTTGATTGAGATAGTAGCGGCTCTGCATCACGCCGAAGGAGGAATCAAAAGACAGTGGCTCGTTGATGCAGTTGAAATCAGCTGCGTTTCTAGCCATCCTTCAACTGTAAGCCTCAATGTCAATGTCATAACTCATTCATCAAAAGAAATTTTTCTTTCTTCTATGTTGAAATCTGCTTTTATCCTTTTACAGGCAATTCTCTTTGTTGGCCTTCTCTGTAGCATCTGCTGCGAATACATGCCGTTTCTCACTTTAGACCGCTCCACGGTGTTGAGCGATATGTCTGTTACCATAAATTCTCTCCTGTCTGATCCCATCTATGAAGTGGTCGCAGAGCCTTTCATCTCGTTTCTATGGACTTCATTGGAACGTATTTACAATTTTGCAACTGACACAGACGCCAATGCAAGGCTAAGCTCACAGCAGATTGAGGAAAGCGAAAGAGAAAAAGCACCAATGATTATGAAAGTAATGCATTACATTTGTGTAGCCTTCAGAGATCACTTGCCTCTTGAGAAACAGCTTAGACTTGCTTCTATGGACATTGTTTGATGAGTATATATACTAGATGACTATACTTTTGGAATTAATTCATAAAATAACTATGACCCATGTAGTTCTGTCGACCATGCAACTTAAAATTGCGAAGCTCTTCTTCTTCCTTCTTCCTTTTTTCTCTCTTTCTCTTATTTTTCTCTTTCTTTCAGTCATCTTCTCTCCTCCATATCTATCTCTCTTATGCCAGTGTCCAGCCACCATCACCACCATATTCATAATCTCTTTAATTCCTTTTAATTTTTTATTTTTTCACTACCACCCTCAGATTTAATCTTTTTCTTTTTTCTTTTTCTCTTATCTCTCTTTCATCAGATCTCTTTACCACCAATTTTATCTTTCTTTCTCTCTGGAAATCTATCCTTCTTTCATCACAGTCTATTCTCTGTTTTCTCCTCCGTCGGAGTTCTCCGCCACTCACCGACGTAACATCTAAAACTAGATCTGATATTCAAAATACGTATAAAATTTCATGCTATGAAATAGAATCACATGATGTTTTTGTCCATATATCATGTTATTTCACATAATCACATGAGTTTTAACAATTCTACACAACAACATAGATATTTTGTTCATATATCATGTTATATCACAAAATCACATGAATTTTAATAATTTTACACTATTATATCATGTGATTTTTTAGAATTATATAACATTAGATCTCGTAAATGATTAGTGTTCCATTCTGTAAAAACAAAATAACGTAGGGATATTTTAGTATTTCTTCCACTCCACAAAACGTTATTTACCAATAAATTCTGACACAAGGCTATTTTCTCTATTCTTTTTAAACTCATGGTTATCTACCAAAGTTGCACTTGTTTGATTCCTTGTAAACTATTGTATATACTTTTTTTTTTTTTTTTACTGTTGGGATATTTGGGTGATTAATGGGATTTTCGTTTCCCACATTGTTGTACTTAGATATATATACTAGATTATGATCCGCGGTATACCGCGGGGTAAGTTATTTAAATTTTTTCTTGTTAATGTACTATTTTAATACTAATTTTACTAATATATTCTTATGTTAATTTTAGTGATTTAATATATAAACCGTGGTATGCCACACAATAATTTTTTTTAACTACAATCTTAATTAAATCAGTTTGATTCGACATATCTTATATTGGTGTTGTTAAAACATTAAAATGAGGATTTATTTCGTATTGAAATATCATATTACTGATAGTTTATTTTTTAGTATTATCAGTTCAATCATGTAATGTCATATAACCCGTCATGTAATATTAACTCGTTTGTGTTATTTTGAAATTTTAGTATGTTTAAATATTTATATTTTTTTAACTTTTTATTAAGTTTAGATATATCAGTTATAAATTATAATTTTCTTAAAATTCTGTAATTTACTATATACTATAAATTTACTATATATGTATGTTTAACATACACTTTTTATATTAATTGAGTAATATATGTTCCTTTTAAAAAATCAAATCACAATATATGTAGAATAAAATACACATTTTTATTTAACTTTATGTATTATATGATGATTCACTACATTTAAATTTTTTTTTTTTTAAAGATGATAGGAGAATAATTTTTTTAATATAAAAGAAATATTCTAAATATCTATATTAACTATAGAATATTATATATATATGGATATTTAAAATATTTTAATTCTGTTTTGTTATAAAGATAATAGAGAAAATTAACTAAACTTGTTTGGATATGAATATAAGCATTCAATGGTATTAAATGCAAAAACTTTCCAAAACAGATTTTTGAGCAAAAACTGCTGCAAAAATACTAGTATAGATTTAGTAGTGCGAATAGTAAAAGACATTTTCACGTATTTATATAATAGAATTTTCGTGTAATGAATATGAGCTTCTTCTTGCTTTCTTCGGTACATAACGAATCTGAGCTTTTCTTTCTGTCTTTGGTACGTAACGAGTTGTACTTTATTTTTGTGTTTTTAATTACATATTTACGTTACATTTTTCTGATGCTTTTTGCGTTTATCTATATATAAATTTTACTTTAAAATAATAGTACAACCTTTTTATTTTGACATAGCTTGTTATAATTTTTTTAAGTCATCCAATCATACACTTTATGCATATTATCATTTTTGAAAATATCTTATCTCTTTAAATAGATCCCATCTTCTCTAGCTCTCCAATCCCACAGATTTCCTTCATCAAACCAATTGAATTGCCTAAATGCTATAAAATTTTGATAATGTTTATAATTTAGTCATTGTTTCAAAGTACACATGTAACAAGTTGTACCCCATATGACAGCCATAAAACCAATTTTACAATCCTGTCCAGTTGGTATTATTTTTGGACCTATTACGCCATCTTTGGAATAACATCTTATCCATAAGAGCTTTTCGAATGAGTTTGTTCCCAATTCTGAACATGCCGCCGGATACATGGTCAAACATGTAAATGCAAAAAACAATTATAAAAAAATGAAAGGTTTTTCATAATTTTTTTTTCTGGGTAGATGTTTGTTTTTGTTAGTTTTTTTTTTATGGTTGTTTCTGGTGCTATATAGTATATACACACACCCACACCCACCTCTGTATTAATATTGTTAGCACAAGATATCCTTCAGTATTAGTTCTAAGTTATAACAAATATGTATCTTACATGTGAAGATATCTTATAATACTCATATTAGTTATGGTATACATAAATCATATTATATTTATCCTTTAAGTTATACTCTAGAAAATTTCACAAAATATAATATAAGATTTATATGTTAACTTAAAGGATAACTTAAAGGATAAAACACATGCACAAAATATAATATTAACTAGGATTTAACCCGCGGTACAACGCAGGACAATATTTTTAATTTTAAAAATTTAAAATTTTTATTTTATTTATTTGTTGTTTTATTATTATTTTATTAATTTTAGAAATATAAAATTTTACATGTATATGATATAAGTATTCAAAGTATAGGATTTTTGTAGTGTTTTCAAGGTTTTAACCCGTGTGGTATATGTATAGTCTAGTAATACATTTATCTCCTGGTACACATCTAAAAGTGTTTAAAAAAAAAACAATTCCACTTAACTCCCTATATGGAATTAATGTCAACTCGTCTCACCAAAATCAAAATAAGTTTTTGCATAAAAAAATAATAATCAAAATAAGTTTTTTTATCAAGTTTAATTATGTTAATTGTTTTACCAAATTAGCATATTTTTATAGTTTATAATTTTTCCATGTCAATATATATAGTTTATGATAATTAATAGAATTTTATTTTTTTTGGTAATTCCTCAAAAAATAAAAAATAAACCAAATTATATGGGGTGTTTTCAACATATTTAATAAGACATTTTATAATTGGATTTTCGGTTTAGGAAATTTATTAATGTTAATATAATTATGGAGAATCTGTTGTAAACTTTTGTTATGGAAAATCTGTTGTATATCATTTAAATTTGGGAGATTCTAGCATCCATAAAAATAGTTTTGGGAGATTTAATGGGTTAAAACTTTAATGGGTAGAGTTGTTTTTGGAGGAATCAGAATGTATAGATGTTGTTAAGATTTTATGGCAACAAATGTAACAAATGTTGTAAATTTTAGAAAGTTTAGTATTTGAGTTTCTTTGCAATGTTATTTATGGAATTATTTTAGGGGTTAATGTTGTAAAAAAAAATTAAATAAATAAAACTTAAAGGGCATAAACCAAAATGTACTTCAAAAATGTTAATATTGTTGTGAAACTAGAGAGTTAGGGAAATCTCTTGTTCTTATTATTGATATCAAGGGAGGTTACAACATATATATAGGTTCCCATAGGGACCAAGTACAAAACCGACTAAGACTAATGACATGGCCGAATGGGCCTTAACACATGGCCGATGGGCCTAAGTACAATGGACCGTAACTAAGGACTAATAGTGGGCCGGTCGGATTGAGTCCATCAAGTGTTTTACAACACTCCCCCTTGGACGAGATGACCGTACCTATGCGAGGATGGGATCGCTGCAATGTGCTAAGGGGATGCTGCCTCATTAAAACCTTACTAGGAAAACCCATTGGGACAAAACCTTGGTGAAGGAAAAAGAGTACAGCACACATTGCTCCCCCTGTTCCAAGCATCACTCTAAGTCCTTGAGCCTCCGCATTCCAATCTGGTGCGTGAGCTTCCTGAATGTTGTAGTCGGTAGAGATTTGGTGAAGAGATCGGCTGAGTTGTCGCATGATTGAACTTGCACCACTTGAACTTCTCCGGCCTTTTGTAGTTCATGTGTGTGGAAGAACTTAGGCAGTATGTGCTTCGTCCGATCTCCCTTGATGTAACCATCTTTGAGTTGTGCGATGCAGGCTGTATTATCTTCGTAGATGACTGTTGCTCCCTTGTTGTTTTCT
Organism: Camelina sativa; assembly: GCF_000633955.1. Classification (NCBI taxonomy): domain Eukaryota; kingdom Viridiplantae; phylum Streptophyta; class Magnoliopsida; order Brassicales; family Brassicaceae; genus Camelina; species Camelina sativa. The sequence goes on from NC_025693.1 coordinate 6,307,156, forward strand.
AAACCGCTATCCGTCCGTATATGCTGTGTCATAGACCGCAGCCAAACACACTCACGGCCGGCTTCATGTATGGCTAGGATCTCCGCGTGATTTGAGGATGTGGCTACCAAAGTCTGCTTCATGGAACGCCAAGAGATCGCTGTACCGCCGTGTGTAAACACATAACCTGTTTCTGACTTACCATTGTGTGGATCGTATAGATAACCTGCATCAGCAAAACCAACTAAACCATCGTTGTTATAGTTAGTATAGTAAAGACCAAAGTCTGTCGTTCCCTGTAGGTAACACAGAACATGCTTAATACCATTCCAATGCCTTTTGGTCGGACAAGAACTGTATCTTGCTAGGAGGTTCATGGCAAAGCTTATATCTGGCCTAGTGTGACTAGCCAAGAACATTAACGCTCCTATAGCACTGAGGTAAAGCACTCCAGGACCAAGAATTTCTTCATTGTCCTTCTTAGGAGCAAATGGATCTTTATCCACTTGTGTACTTCTCACAACCATTGGGCTAGTCAATGAGTGAGCTTGCTCCATATTAAATCTCTTGAGTACCTTTTCTGTATATGCCTTTTGATGCACAAGGATCCCATTGTTTATGTACTCAAGCTGTAATCCCAAACAGAATTTTGTCTTGCCTAGGTCTTTCATTTCGAATTCTCTCTTAAGATATTCGACTGTTTGGGCGATTTCCCCAGAGGTTCCAAGGATGTTTAAATCATCCACATATACTGCTATTATCACAAATCCTTTGTTTGCAAACTTTCTTATGAATATACATGGACTGATTGGGTCATTCTTATAGCCTTCTTTGGTCAAATAGTCACTAAGTCTATTGTACCACATTCGACCACTCTGTTTCAGTCCATAAAGCGATTTTTCTAGCCTTATGCAATATTGGTCTCGAGAACCACTTTTCTTGTGTTCTATACCCTCTGGTAATCTCATATAAATCTTATTATCCAGTGGACCATACAAATATGCAGTTACAACATCCATTAACCGCAAATCTAAATTTTCTCTTACGGCCAGACTTATTAGATACCTAAAAGTCGTTGCGTCCATCACAGGGGAGTATGTCTCCTCATAATCTATGCCGGGTCTTTGAGAGAATCCTTGTGCTACAAGCCGTGCTTTGTATCTTACAATTTCATTCTTCTCATTTCTCTTTCTTACAAAGACCCACTTATGTCCAACTGGTTTAATTTCAGGTGTTGTCCTCAAGATCGGACCAAACACACTTCTCTTCCTTAAAGAGTTTAACTCCACATCAATGGCTTCTTTCCATTTAGNATTCCAATGCCTTTTGGTCGGACAAGAACTGTATCTTGCTAGGAGGTTCATGGCAAAGCTTATATCTGGCCTAGTGTGACTAGCCAAGAACATTAACGCTCCTATAGCACTGAGGTAAAGCACTCCAGGACCAAGAATTTCTTCATTGTCCTTCTTAGGAGCAAATGGATCTTTATCCACTTGTGTACTTCTCACAACCATTGGGCTAGTCAATGAGTGAGCTTGCTCCATATTAAATCTCTTGAGTACCTTTTCTGTATATGCCTTTTGATGCACAAGGATCCCATTGTTTATGTACTCAAGCTGTAATCCCAAACAGAATTTTGTCTTGCCTAGGTCTTTCATTTCGAATTCTCTCTTAAGATATTCGACTGTTTGGGCGATTTCCCCAGAGGTTCCAAGGATGTTTAAATCATCCACATATACTGCTATTATCACAAATCCTTTGTTTGCAAACTTTCTTATGAATATACATGGACTGATTGGGTCATTCTTATAGCCTTCTTTGGTCAAATAGTCACTAAGTCTATTGTACCACATTCGACCACTCTGTTTCAGTCCATAAAGCGATTTTTCTAGCCTTATGCAATATTGGTCTCGAGAACCACTTTTCTTGTGTTCTATACCCTCTGGTAATCTCATATAAATCTTATTATCCAGTGGACCATACAAATATGCAGTTACAACATCCATTAACCGCAAATCTAAATTTTCTCTTACGGCCAGACTTATTAGATACCTAAAAGTCGTTGCATCCATCACAGGGGAGTATGTCTCCTCATAATCTATGCCGGGTCTTTGAGAGAATCCTTGTGCTACAAGCCGTGCTTTGTATCTCACAATTTCATTGTGTTCATTTCTCTTTCTTACAAAGACCCATTTGTGTCCTACTGGTTTAATTTCTTGTGTTATCCTTAAGGTCGGACCAAACACATTTCTCTTCTTTAAAGAGTTTAATTCCACATCAATAGCTTCTTGCCATTTAGGCCATTCTTTGCTTTGAGTGCACTCTAATATAGATGTGGGTTCTAAATCCTCGTTTATCTCAAGTGCTACCTTGTATGCAAATATATCATCAATGTCGACATCTTTTCGGTTCCATTGTATCCCAGACATAATATAGTTTATCGAGATCTCATTGTTGTCAATTCCTTCAGGTTCTTGAGTCTCAGTGTCCTGAGCCTCACTCGATACCTTAGGAGTCTCTATGACAACGTCTGGTTGTTCTATAATCCCCATAGCCTCGGTCTGATTTGCACCTCTTTTACTTTTCCGAGGATTCTTATCTTTGGAACCTAGTGGTCTACCTCGTTTTAAATGTGGCTTAGACTCTGTAGCAACTTGATTACTGTGTTCCTTGTGAACATCAATACGTACTGGTGCATTGCAAGCTGGTATGTACGATTTTGTTACTCTTTTTGGGTCAGCAAAGGAATCTGGCAATTGATTAGCTAGCTGCTGTAAATGAATTATCTTTTGAACCTCAGCATCACATGCTTGAGTTTGAGGATCTTGCCAATTTAAGGATGTTTGATTCCATGTTAGTTCCTTGACCTGCTTGCTAGTCTCACCACCTATTGTAGGGAACTCGGACTCAATGAACTGACAGTCCGCGTATCTGGCCTTAAATAAATCTCCTGTGAGTGGCTCAAGATACCTTATAATGGTGGGAGAATCATATCCAACATATATTCCCATCCTCCTTTGTGGTCCCATCTTAGTCCTCTGTGGTGGAGCAATAGGTATGTATACGGCACAACCAAATGTTTTGAGATGGGACAAGTCTGGCTCTTGACCCGTTAATAGTTGGGATGGTGAATATTTGTGTTCACTAGATGGCCTGATGCGTATGAGCTCTGCTGCTTGTACGACCGCGTGTCCCCAAGCTGACACGGGAAGCTTCGATCGCATTAACAATGGTCGAGCTATCATTTGTATACGTTTAATGAAGGATTCAGCTAATCCGTTTTGTGTATGGACATGTGCCACAGGATGTTCCACACTCACCCCCATGGACATACAGTAATCATTAAACGCTTGGGATGTAAATTCACCAGCATTATCTAGACGTATAGTCTTAAGTGGAAAGTCCGGAAAATGTGCTCTTAATCGAATGATTTGAGCTAAGAGCTTAGCAAATGCTAAGTTTCTCGTGGATAACAAGCATACATGAGACCATCTGGTTGATGCATCTATCATCACCATGAAATATCTGAATGTCCCACTTGGTGGGTGTATTGGTCCACATATGTCACCTTGTATCCTTTCCAGAAAATTTAAAGTCTCTTTTGTGACTTTTACTGGTGAGGGTCTTACAATAAGTTTCCCTTGTGCACATGCTACACAAGTTGCATTTTTAGGGAAAACTTTTCTTTCTTTGACGTTGTGCCCTTTCGAACTCACAATCAATTTACGCATCATGTTCGAACCCGGGTGGCCAAGCCGGTCATGCCATAGAGTGAATTGTTCATTGAACATTTTGTGCTTTGCTAAGTTAGCTTCTATCATATTGATCTTAGCATGGTATAAACCAGTGGCTAGTGCAGGTATAGTCTCTAGGATCTTCTTTTGTCCATTTACATTTTCTGTAATGTATAGGAACTCTTTAGATCCTTCACCCTTGGTTTCAACATGATAACCATTTAGTCTTATATCTTTAAAGCTCAATAAGTTTCTCTTAGAGCTGGGTGAGTATAAGGCATCACTTATCTCAATATGTGTACCCTTAGGTAACAAAATGTGAGCCTGGCCGTAGCCTTCTATCAAATTTGCTATACCCGCAATTGTACTAACATTTGCACTTCTCATTTTAAGATTTATGAAATATCTTTTGTCTTTTAATATAGTGTGGCTGGAACCACTGTCCACCACTAGTTCACTCAAGTCCTCGGCCATTTCTATAAAGAGGACAATAATTTTGTATTTTAACAAGACAAATTTTATGAAATAAAATCCATTGAATTTAAATCAAAGCAATTATCCATTACATAGAAATTAAAGCATAAAAGCATAGAAATTAAACCAAAATAAAAACGAAATTCAATCTAAATCTTTAAGGCAATCGGAAGTCTCAAAATCAAGCAAGTCATCCTTCTCATGATCAAAGTCTCCTTCATCATCGAGGTGCACAAGATTAGCTTCTGGTTTCTTCTTTAGAACCGATTTGGTCTTGGTGTGTGGTTTAAAGGACCCACGGCCCTTGCCACCACATCCGCGGCCTCCTCAGTCAGCCCGGCTTACTCGGCCACTACATCCGTGGCTTCTTCGGCTGGCCTAGCCTCGTCGGCCACCATGTCCTCTGCCACCACGGCCATGGCCGTAGTGTCTTTCTCTGTGGACGTGGTTGGTCTCGGTAGGCTGCTTAGACTCTCTTGCTCGTACAAATAAGAGAAGAGACTTGCATATGTTGGAAAGCCTCTTTCACGGATTTTCTGCTGAAGCAGTATGTCATTCTCGTGAAAGGTTGAGAGTGTCTTCTCTATCAAGTCCTCATCAGTAACCCTTTTGCCACATAGCCTTAGGAGTGAGACAATCCTAAAAAGCTCAGAGTTATACTCCTCCATGGATTTGTAATCCAGGATCCTTAGGCTTCTCCAATCCTCTTGAGCCTTTGGTAGGAGCACCATCTGTTGGTGTCCATATCTGTCTTTCAACTCTGTCCAAAGTTCAAGAGGATCTTCAATAGTAAAAACACGTCGCACACTTGTTCTCTTCAGAACACTCGTTATTACTCTCAATGCATCTTTGAAGATCTTTTGCTTCCAAGTAGGTCACGGTGTCCCATACCCATTGCAAGTAGTTATCACCAGAAGCATCCAAGATGCCATAGTCTGGGCTCTTGAGGTTTGCCATCTGCATAAAGATAGACAACCGATAGTTAGCATGCGATATTTAAGATCGAACCATGCAACAAGTATTCAGGTCATGCGGTATTTGAGACCGAACCATGCCTTAGGCCATGCGGTATTTGAGACCGACCATGCCATGCCTTATGTATATTTTCGTTGGTTTAATTCCTTATGCATGCAAGACAACAAAATCAAATGCATGCAACAATCCTAGATAGTATTTCCTTTTCCTTAAGTTTCCTTTTAGTTTCTAGGATTTGGTAAATATTTTCGGTTTTAAGGTTTTGGATAATTACTATAATTAATTAGGAACTTATCCTAACCAATATGTTAATTCCGATTTCAAAGTTTTAATTTATAGAAACTTAACAAAGTTTTTATTTAATCGGATATACTCTTAGAATATTAAAGTAATTTTTACTTAAAGTTCAGGATAATGATTCAAGGTTTTGGAAATTATCCTAATTGATTCTAGACATGTTCATGCTCGAAATCTTATGGTTTCATGGCCGAAAATTTTCCAGGAAATCTATGTTCAAGCTTGTCTAAGAAATCCTAAGAGTTTATTCATGCAGCCGAGTTTTAAACAACCTATACATGGTCCGATTTTAATTGTTATGCATGAATGATCCAAGTTTTAATTTCCTAGAACAATCTGTTTTAATATGATCCTTATGAATCTAAATTAGTTCTAGGTTCTTGTGCAACAATCAATCAAGCAATCAAACTAAATTAAACTTTGATATCTTTTGGTGCAATTTAACAAGCAATCTATCAATCCTATGCGAATCAGTTTTTAAGTTTTACAGGATTATAGATCTTAAATTTGTTTGTTGTTTACTTGGATATCTTTTAAGGTTCAATAGCTTTATGTTTAAAATTCGATCCATAGGGTTTTAAGAAGGTTTCGGATTTTAGTTACCTTCACCGTTTGGGATTATGACTGGTATGGACCGGGAGCTAAATACCTCGGTAATTCCTCTCTTCCTTGCTCACGAACAGCTTCCGCGAACAGCTCCTTGCTTCGCACTCGAACTCCTTCGAACTCACCCCCGATCAACGAACCGCGAACCTCGATCAAGTTGTCGAGAGAACTTTGATCACGAGCTAAGGTATGCTCGTGAACAAGAGGATCTTCCAACAGAAAAATTTTAGACTCGGATGGAAGTAAGAACAGAAAGTTGGTGTAGGGTTTTAGGGTAAGAGAGAATCGGCGGCTGCCTTTAGGGTTTTAGGGATAGAGGCTATCGTGCTGATAACGTGTTGTGAAACTAGAGAGTTAGGGAAATCTCTTGTTCTTATTATTGATATCAAGGGAGGTTACAACATATATATAGGTTCCCATAGGGACCAAGTACAAAACCGACTAAGACTAATGACATGGCCGAATGGGCCTTAACACATGGCCGATGGGCCTAAGTACAATAGACCGTAACTAAGGACTAATAGTGGGCCGGTCGGATTGAGTCCATCAAGTGTTTTACAACAAATATAGATATATTTATCCTTTAAGTTATACCCTAAAATCTTATATTTATATTAACTTAAATATAAGACTTTTTTATTTTCACACAGCATAATAACATTTTTAATTTATCCAGTCATATACTTTATGCATATCAGTCGACTTTTGGCTACCTTCTTTCTTTAAATAGATTTCGGGCTCTCCAATCCCATAAGCCTCCACCATCAAGACCACTATATTGCTTAAATGCTGTAAAATTCTGATAATGTCTATAGTTAGGTCCTTGTTTTAAAGTACACATGAAACGAGTCCTACCCCAAATGTTAGGGCGAAACGAAGTTATAGAATCTTGACTGACTGGTATTATATTTGGACCTAATACATTAGTTTTGGAATAACACCTCATCCAAAGGAGTTTCTTGAATCTGAGTTCGTTCGCGATTCTAATTTTGGCACCGAATACATGGCCAAGCATGTAAATGCAAAAAAACAAATAGAAAAACTGAAACGATTTTCATTATAGATTTTATTTAATTTTTCTGTGTAGGTTAACTTGGTTTTTGTGTTTCTGGTACTATATATACACACGCATCTGCATTACTATTGTTAGCACAAGATATCCTTCAGTATTAGTTCTAACTTATCACATATTTGATATCTTTACAAAATCTTTTAGAATAGAAATTTGAAGAAATAAGGATAAAATCGTTTGACAAAAAAAAAGAGGATAAAATCAAGTAGCATTTGTGGATAGAATCTATACTAGTATATTTGCATCAGTTTCTGCTCAAAAATATTTTTTGGAAAGTTTTTAAATTGAATGCTATTTAATGCTTATATTCATATCCAAACAACTTTTGTTAACTTTCTCTACTATCATTATAACGAAACACAGATAAAATATTTTAAATATCTATATATATAATGTTTTATAATTAATATAGATATTTAGAAGATTTATTCCATATTAAAGAATTATTCTCCTATCATCTCTTTTTTATTTTAAAATTTAAATGTAGTGAATCATCATATAATACATAAAGTTAATAAAAAAATTGTATTTTTCCTTCAGATATTGTGATTTGAATTTTTTAAAACAAACATATATTACTCAATTAATAT
>NC_025693.1:6314909-6327926 GCF_000633955.1 Camelina sativa
TGCAAAAAAACAAATAGAAAAACTGAAACGATTTTCATTATAGATTTTATTTAATTTTTCTGTGTAGGTTAACTTGGTTTTTGTGTTTCTGGTACTATATATACACACGCATCTGCATTACTATTGTTAGCACAAGATATCCTTCAGTATTAGTTCTAACTTATCACATATTTGATATCTTTACAAAATCTTTTAGAATAGAAATTTGAAGAAATAAGGATAAAATCGTTTGACAAAAAAAAAGAGGATAAAATCAAGTAGCATTTGTGGATAGAATCTATACTAGTATATTTGCATCAGTTTCTGCTCAAAAATATTTTTTGGAAAGTTTTTAAATTGAATGCTATTTAATGCTTATATTCATATCCAAACAACTTTTGTTAACTTTCTCTACTATCATTATAACGAAACACAGATAAAATATTTTAAATATCTATATATATAATGTTTTATAATTAATATAGATATTTAGAAGATTTATTCCATATTAAAGAATTATTCTCCTATCATCTCTTTTTTATTTTAAAATTTAAATGTAGTGAATCATCATATAATACATAAAGTTAATAAAAAAATTGTATTTTTCCTTCAGATATTGTGATTTGAATTTTTTAAAACAAACATATATTACTCAATTAATATAAAAAGTGTGTGTTCAACATATATATATATATAGTAAATTGACTTTATATAGTAAATTATAAAATTTTAAGAAGTTTATAATTTATAACTGATATATCTAAACTTAATAAAAAGTTTAAAATTTTAAATATTTAAACATATTAAATTTTCAAAATTACACAAACGAGTTATATTACATGACGGGTTATATGACGTTACATGATTGAATTAATAATACTAAAAAATAAACTATCAGTAATATGATATTTCAATACGGGTTAAATCCTCATTTTAATGTTTTAACAACACCAATATAAAATATGTCAGATCAAACTGATTTAATTAAGATTATAGTAAATAAAAATTATTGTACGGTATACCACAGTTTATATACTAAACCATTAAAATTAACAAAAGAGTATATTAGTAAAACTAGTATTAAAATAGTACATTAACAAAAAAAAATTAAAAGAAAAACTTACCCTCAGGTGTACCGCGGGTCATAATCTAGTTCTTTTTAATAATGCAGGAAATTAGGGGTGGGCATTTTAACCGAACCGAACCGACCCAACCGAACTCAAACCATTTGGTTAAGTTTCTTCTCAACCCAAACGGTTCGGGTTGTAAAGATATCCTTATTTCTTAAAATTACATATTATACAATAATTATTATGAAATAATTAATAATATTTATTTTATTTATTAAATAATTAATAATATTCATATTTCTTCAAATTTCTAATATAAAGATATCCTTATTTCTTTAAATACTATTCATAATTATTGTATAATATGTAATCATAATCTTATATTCTGTATGAATTCATTTATGTTAGATTAGATTTAATTATCTCTAAAATTTTAACCCTAAGTTTTAAAGTAAAGATTGTAAATACCTCAAAGGTTCTTCTTACAAGAAATTATACTTTTCTATCTTCTTACATTGTTTGGTTTATTTCATTTTTATTTTCTTATAATCACTAAACATTTAATATTAATATTGTTATTATTTTTAAGTAAAATTTTCATAGATTCTTTGAATGATTCAACTTACAACTTGTTTATTATATATATAATATATATATATATATATAATATATATATATATGTATTTATATATATATATATAATTATTATCAAAGGACAATGAATTTTGTTTTTGTTACATTAATTGTTTTTTAAACTGAATAAAATCAAACTGAATTGTCTGACAATGCATAGGAAAATATCTTGAACTTAATTTATTTTTCACAAAGACAATATATTCCTCGTCAGATGGCTCTACAACCACTATGGTTACTATGGATAATTTGGAAGGCGAACAACACAGTTTTTAACAATTACAGAGAAAGTGCATCAAAAACAGTTCTACAAGCCAAAGCCGAAGTACAAGAATGGATACACATTAAAGTGCATCGGGAGAATACTCAAGAATCACTTCAACAAACACATCAATGGAAAGCGCCACCACATTCGTCGGTGAAATGTAACTTTGATGCCGCTTGTGATAGGAACACATCTCAAGCCATAGGTGGTTGGATAATTCATAACCATCTCGGGTTACCTCTCTATTGGGGTTCTTCTGTCCTTGGTTATGCTGAATCTCCCCTTGAAGCAGAAACAAAAGCCCTACTTCTTGGACTACAACATTCATGGATCAGAGGTTACACTAATATTATCTTTGAAGATGACTGCGTGAATCTCATCAACATTTTAAATGGTATTTAGAATAATAGATCCTTGGCAAACTTCCTTCACGACATACAACATTGGATATCAAAGTTTGATTCAATTTCCTTTCTTTTTACAAAGAGAGAATGTAATATTGCTGCTCATAACTTAGCAAAATATGGCTGTTTAGACAATGTTTCCTATACTGATTATGTATCTTTACCGGATTGGCTACAGCACTCCATCTGTATTGACTCTTCTTAAATGAAATGAAAGCTCTATTTTGTGGAAAAATCGAACTGAATTAAAGCCAAGCCAAACCAAACCGAATATAAACCGACCTCGATACAAACCAAACCAAACTAACTTTGGTTGAGTATGGTTAGAATTTTATGAAAACAGTATTAACCAAACCGAACCAAACTCAAACCAAACCCAAACTTAAACCGAAATATCCATCCCTATAACAGGAATCATATATATATATAGAATAGAATTCTTTTTAATAATGATTTTTTTTTTTCAACCAAACATTAAATATATTAAAAGGTAACTCCCAGATTGGTCGCCCAAACCGAAGGAAAAGAGTTTACAAATGAAATTTCAGAAGGTAACGGCCTTGAAGAACGGGCAAGACAATCTGCCCTCACATTGAACTCTCGGGTGATCCTGGTCAGGGTGAAGGAAGGAAAAGAAGATCTGAGCGAAAATAACTCCTCCAGCAGGTTCGAGAAACGGGCCAATCCTCATGCGTTTGCACCATCGCCACTAATTCTACACAATATGTCTCAAAGTTCTGACAATCGACACCAGCCGCCAACAAAGACTCCATGGCCCAGATCAAAGCTTGTATCTCTGCGTGTAAGGAAGTATGACCGCGTCTATGACTCCGAGCACCCAAGAGAAGCGTCGAATCATCACCATTACAGTACCACCAACCCAAACCCTGTAGGGGGTCAGAATTTTTCCAGGAACCATCAATCTGACACCGAGGAAATGACCTCCTGTCCTCCACCAATGGCGGAGGATGCGGATAACTCCCCGAGAAAGACTTGGCCTCCTCCCACAAAAATTTATCATTATTTGCCTGGTTTAAGATATCCATAGGTTCAGCCTGTAAACCCTGGAAAACTTTTTTATTCCTATCTTTCCATAGTGACCAAATGATCCAGGGGAGGGTTGAAGCTATATCAGAATCCCTCGATTGGGAAGCCGCCCGCTAAAAAATAAAATCTAAATTTGCATAGATTGAATCAAAAGGGAAACCGTCCGGAATTAACGATATCGGTGACATGGCCCAAACATCTCGCGAACGAGGGCACTCAAAAAGAGCATGATTAATTGTTTCTATTGCAGACACACATCGCTTGCACGTATTATCACACCGAACACCCCTATACCATAGCCGTTCTAGCACAGGGAGAGAACGATAAGTTTCCATGACTGGGCCCTGAGGGCCATACATGTCGGGCCGAATTCAACCTCCGCCGCTGAATCACGGGCTAACCGGTATCCGGATTTCACTATATACTTCCCTGACTTAGTAAAGTGCCAGACTAATCTATCTGGTTTCTGGACTTTACTGACCTCCATGCTCCGAATAATCAGGATATCCTCTGGATCCAAGAACTCTTCCAGGGTAGGCAAATGCCAATCCTTCCTAGCCGGATTAATTAAGTGATTCACCATTAAACTCGGTAACCAGCGTCTTCCCCGCCCATTTGCTGGTCGTGGTTGAATATCTGGTATCCATGGGTCCCGCCAAACCGAAATAGAGCAACCCGAGCCTACCGCCCACTGTGCTCCTTGTTTGACCAATTCCTTTGTTGAAAAAATACTCCTCCATGCGAAAGAGGGATTGTATGGTTTGTTGGCCATAAGAGGGTGCTTATTCCTAAAATAACGCCCTCGCAAGACCCGAGCCATTAAGGACGTCAGATGTTGAATTAGCTGCCAAAACTGTTTAGCTAGCATGGCATCATTAAATTGTTTCAGAGCTCTGAAGCCTAATCCTCCTTCACATTTATCTTTACACAATTTATCCCAAGCCATCCAATGTAGACCTCGAGCCCTATCATTGGACTTCCACCAAAAGGTAGAAATGGCACTCGTTAATTTAGTTGTCAACTCCTGCGGCAATTTATAACATGACATTTCATGAGTCGGAAGTGCCAGCGCCACCGATTTAATCATAATCTCCTTACCACCCTTCGATAAAAACTTGGCATTCCAACCGTTGACTCAATCATCCATCCTATCCTTAACATTGCCAAAAACCCTCGTTTTCGAACCTTGGAGACTTTCAGGAATACCCAAATAAGAGCCCATACTGCCCTCTTTAGAAATACCAATAACCGACTTCAAAAGATCCCTTTTCTTAGGAGGAACCTTCTTGCCAAACATTATTGAAGATTTGTCTAGATTAACCTCCTGCCCTGAGGCTTTGCCATAATTACTGATAATTTCCATGACCGTCTGGCATTCCGTTGCTTCTGCCTTACAGAAGAACAAACTATCATCGGCAAACAATAAGTGCGAAACTGTAGGACTACCAGAAGCGATTTTAATATCCGTTAATCGCTTCTCTCGTTCTGCCTTTTTAATATTTGCTATCAAAACCTCGGTTCAAAGTATTAACAAATACGGTGACAGAGGATCTCCCTGACGTAATCCCCTCTGTGGTATAATAGAACCCCGAGGCTGACCATTCATAAGAACTTGATATGACACTGAAGACACACACCACATAATCCATGAAATCCATTTCCTATCAAAACCCAATTTGACCAGTACCGCTTCCAAAAAATCCCATTCGACTCGATCATAGGCCTTACTCATATCCGTTTTGAAAGCCAGAAACTCCGAATTACAGCGACGGTTAGTGTTGAGCCCATGAAACATCTCTTGCGCCACCAGAATATTATCTGTAATTAAACGACCAGAAACAAAGGCCGATTGGGTCTCCGAAACCAGAAGAGGCAAGAAGCGTTTAAGTCGAAAACACAATACTTTAGAAATTATTTTGTAACTCACATTACAGAGATTGATGGGCCGAAACTCTGCCATACGCTGTGACCTATCTACTTTAGGAATGAGACAAATATTTGTCTCATTTAATCGAGGATCAAAACCACCTGTTCGAAAGAACTCTCTAATTAGAGCCACCAAATCCCCTTTCAAAGAATACCAGAACCGTTGGAAAAACAAGGCTGTCATTCCGTCCGGACCTGGAGTTTTCTCCGGATGCATGGCAAACAACGCCTTACGGACTTCCGCTTCAGAAATGCCCCTAGTTAGGTCCCTGTTCATACTGTCCGTAATGATTGGAGTAATTTCCTGCAGCACCTCAGAAATACCCCTACTATCCGAATGCTTGAAAAGATCCTCGAAGTATTTTGTAGCAATATGCTCCATGCCTTTGGGTGATTCATTCCAAACATTATCCGTATCAAATAAACCCACTATCCTATTCCGCACCCTCCTCTGTTTAGTAGAGGCGTGGAAATAATTAGTGTTTTTGTCCCCAACCCGCAACCAGAATTTTCTGTTTTTCTGTTGCCAATAAATTTCCTCATCCCGATACGCCTCCTTTAATTTCCTTTCAATCTCCCGAATCTCTTCCTGGGAAATCGAATCATCCATCTTCGCCTCCTGTAAAGCTGCCTTCATTGAAGAGATAAGCGAAGGACCGGAACTTACATTATTTTTCCGCCACCAAGATATTGAATTCCTACAATTCCTTATTTTATCCACAAAACCCGGAACCCGAAAATTGTTTGTACGATTCCACCCTGACTCAAATGCATCACCAATACCCTCCTTACCCAACCAGCGTTTGTCAAACCGGAACTGACGGAGTCGTCTCCCCACTCTCGTCAGACAAGTTGCTAAAATTGGACAATGGTCAGAACCAATCATCTCTGGATAATCTACCCTCGAATTAGGGTAAAAACTATGCCAATCCTCATTTCCCAATGCGCGGTCCAAACGACAGCGAACCACCTGATTATTGCATCGATTCCCTCGCCAAGAAAGTTGTTCACCATAGCATGGAAATTCAAGCAGTCCACAATGGCGAAGCATTGAAGTAAAAGTTATAAAGGATGAAGCTGAGCGCAAAGCACCACCTTGCTTTTCATGATTACCCACTAATTCATTAAAATCACCAATTAAAAACCAAGGATCAACATGAAATGACCCAATATCCATTAATTTATCCCAAACTTTTCCTCTATTTTGGGGTACTGGATCACCATAAACAAAAGACATACAAACCAATTGTTGACCAATAAACGCTTGTGTATCTATAATACGATCACTATGAAATAGAATTGAAAGTTTTATTTCATCCATAAAAAATAAAGCTAGACCACCGCTTGCCCCACGAGGTTCAACAGTATACAATTTATTATAACCAAACTTATTCTGAAATTTTTGTAAATAAGAAAAACATTTTTTTGTTTCTGATAAAAATAAAATGTCGGGTCTATGTTTTCTCCATAAATCGCCCAAATATTTTTCTGTCAGGTCCGCCCCAATGCCCTGACAGTTCCAGCTTAGTATTTTCACGTTTGAGCCGGAGGTTTCGGAAGAGCCCCCATTCCTCTCTTAAGATGACGACTTCCTCCTCCCATCGGAATGTCGTCTTTGGCCTTTTGGCCTTGCTTACCCACTGTCACCTGTTTAGTGCCCTTGCCTGCAGGTTTCAAAGATAAGGCTTTAGCTAAGAGTCTTTTCCCGGGTGAAGCCAGAGGCAAAACAACCTTCTTTGAACTATGCATTCCTTTTCTAGCCTGCGGACTACCCACTCTATCTTTAAAGCTAACCGTTCTCCCCAAATTGATAGATCCCATGGCAGAATTCATATTCTTCAAACCCAATTTTAAAGAATCAGAGACAGGATTATCTTGGATATTAGTATCCTCCGCAGCTAAACCAGCCTCAGTATTAGCGTCAAGAGTCGGCTCCACCTCTGTCCTTGAATCCGCTGGATTATCCACATCCGCTGGATTATCCACATCCTCAAATTCTCCATCTTCTAACAGATCATCGGTACTTACATTAAAGGCCTGATCCTCCACATCCTCATCCCCTTCACCTAAACCCTGATCCACAGTTACCTCCATCGAATGGTCCTCGATCATAGCAGAAGGCTCCTCTAACTGAGCTCGACCATGACCCTTTTTCTCGCCAGAAGTCTGCTAAACCCTCCATCGAATGATATTTCTTTTTAACTCCGCATCTTTATTTCTCCTCTCATTAAATACAGGGAACTTCCAGGAAATGATGGTGCAAGCGGAAGTCGGCCACTCCGTGGAGAGGGAGGGAAAAATTGAAGTTTGCACTCTTTTATTTTCATTTAAATTGAATTTTCTCTTCTTCAACAATAATAATAATTGAAATAGATATAAAAATATGATATTTAGAAAATCCATATTTGGTTAAAAAAATCTTTACCAAATCTAATTTTTCAAATTCATTCATTTTAACCAGTTAATTATCTTCAACTATGATTATATAATATACTATATATATTATTAAAATTAAAACAATAAAAAATCAACTACAATGTTTTGCCACCCTACTACTCTTATTTGGGAAGAAATTTTTTTAAAATGACTTCCCAAAATGTAGAATATTACATTGTTTTCCATTAGCATTAAGAACAAAAAAAATCTCATTAAGGGTTAAATTATCTAAAATAATTAAAAGTAATACATCCTTATAATCAAACATAACCTATGTCATACTATCTATAATATTTAACTGAAAAATATATTAAAATATGATATTTAGAAAATTTACATTTGGTAACAAAAATCTCTATAAAATCTAATTTTCAAATGAGAATTTCTTACTAATGCCCCTTCTTTGATACTCCTTTTTAATAATACCCCTTCTGATGATCATTTTTAATTATACCCTTCCTTTATTTTTTAAAGACATTTTTCTCCTTGTTTTATAATTATACCTTCTTCGTCTTCGTCTCTTCTTCTCCGGAGACATCTCTCCTTCTCCGGTCGGATCTCTCCTCCGACGTTATCACTGTTTCTCCCATCGTCTTCGTCTTCGTCTCTTCTTCTCCGGAGACATCTCTCCTTCTCCGGTCGGTTCTCTCCTCCACCGTTATCACTGTTTCTCCCGTCGTCTTAGTTCTCTCTTTAGTTCGTCGTCTCTTCTACCCCCTTCGTGTAAGTGTTTCTCCCATCGTATTGAGCAATTGAATTTTTAGGTCTTATAAATCAAATCTCTCCTCCGCCGTTATAAATTGAATTTTTTAAGGTCTTAATCACTTGCTCTTTTAGATCTGTTCGTGATAATAAAGTCCTTTTCTCCCATCGTGTAAGCTTGTTTCTGTTTTTTTGTTTTGATTTCAATTTCAATTTTGTGTTATCTATTAGATTGTTTGTTTCGATTTCAAATTTGATGTCAGAATTTTTTTAGGTCTTAAGCACTTGCTCTTTTAGATCTGTTCGTGATAATAAAGTCCTTTATTAGATCTTTTGGACATTTACTGTTATTCTTTGATATAGTTGTTTGGATCTTTCTTCTTTTAATGTAGTTTTATTGGTTTGTTTTCTCAGGATTTGTTTGGGTGTACAAATGATTGAATTGTATTCAGTATGTGGTTTGTGGAAGTTGAACAACAACATTCATTGGGAATATGAGATGGATAATGAAAGGGGAGCTTCTTTGATTAACATTGATGAGAATACTAGATTTAGTGAGTTGGTAAAAATTCTATTAGAAGATTTTGACATTGATATTCAGGCACAATGTTTAAAGCTTAGTTATTCATTGCCTGCTAAGTCTTCTACTATAGGTAGTATTCCTATCTTTATTAGAAATGATAGGCAGCTTGAAGCTTTTAAACTCAAATATGCACAAAGTGGAGGAGTTCTTCATCTATGTGTTACTGTTGAGGATTTTTGTGAGATTGTAGAGCAGGTATTTTTAGTAAACTCATTCTCTTGTTCTTTCTAATATTGTTTTAGAAAAGTAACTGATTTGAGGAATGTTTCTTTATCAGGGTCAACCTAGCTCTACTCCTTTTATTGAGAGTGTTACTGCTGTTACTCAGGTAACTTTCTACTTTAGAATTTACTGCTGTTACAAATCCTTATAAAATTCTTTGAAAACACTTGTAAAACGTTTTCAATCTACATATACATTTTCAGAAACATTTATGAAAAAAATCCTAGAGTTCTAACTTATTTACAACCCTGCCATTGCCATTTAATTTTTAAAAAGCTACAATTTGGGTTCCACGATTAATTATCTATAACATAACAGGCCCAAGCCCATCTCACTTCTACGTTTTAGTAACCCTGAATTATTTGTCCCCCAAATGTTTTTCTTCAAAAATTAAATACAAAATTTACAGATATTTTCTTGCCTTCAACGATATCCTATGCGAGATTTGTGTTCAAACTTCTTGATTTCCAAATATTTTCTTCCACCAATTACGCAGCTCCTAAATCAATCAACAGAAACATAATTAAATTTCAGAATATATCATATCGCATAAAGATACCATAAAGAACAAAAATCGTAATTATCTCTCTAATTACTCGCTTCATCGGATCTTTTTTGGTATCCTAACAAATGTGTTAGTCGCCCTATTCGCTCTCCTATAAATAATACTAACCTAAAACTCGATTATGCATAAGCAATCACAGCTATACAACACTCACAATAAATCTTAGGAACTCTTTCTTTTAATTCTCTATGGCTGCTACTTTTGCTTTCTTGAAAGATGTTCGAGTAAACAAAGAGGGAAAAGATTCAGAAACAAACAACTAATGTTGTTTTCAAGGAGGTTTTCCAAAACATACACTAAGTCAGCAACCTCTCCGAAGGTAAACTTGACCCAGCTTATATTACTAGCTACTTAATTTCTCAGGGGGAAACACAAAAAATAGTTTTCATATAATTAGTGTGTTTTATTAAAAATGCAGGTGCCTCATTCTCAATAAGGCCACTGATTCGAGACCCATGAATGAAGCATAATCAGAATCGATAGTTACGACTGATATAAATTAATACTTCACTTATTGTAATGTTTTGATTTTCTTTCTAAACACAGATTCAACTCGCAGTTTACTACAATTATCATCACCGTTTAAACACAATTTTTTTTTATTTTGTTTGAGAGCCAAGTGATTTAACTATTTGCAAATCACTTAAATTTGCAAAACACAATGCAGTGAACACACTCAAAGTTTTAACTAATTTCAGTCAATGCATATATAGATACTAACCTCAATCAAATTGCCTGGAAGATGCTTAGTGCTGGTAGCAGTATTTTGTTAAATTTATGAACTTCAACCTGAAGAAACAAAACACAATTAGCACTAAGCCTAACAGTATCAGTTAGGCTTGATTATTAGAACTTAAACAGCTTCCTCTATTAGTACTAACCATAATCAAAATGCCTGGAAGACGCTTAGTGCTGGTAGCAGTACTTTGTTACATTTATGAACTTCAACCTGAAGATACAAAACACAATTAGCTATATATATAACAGTATATGTTAGGCTTGATTTGTAGAACTTAAACAGCTTCCTGTTTAATTACCATCTTACCTTTTCAAATTGATGAATCCATATAAACAGTATCAGACACTTTTATAACTTATTGCTTAGAATCTCAACTAACCTGCAAAGTAAACAAACATCAAAATCAGAAACAATTAAAACTTTTAACAACACAAAGACCAGATTAATTTGCCTGGAGCAAATCATACCTATCTCAAATCATATATGGCTGTCCATATCTGATAAGATGGAATCAATCGAAACATTTATTGTAAGCTACAAATCTCCCATACGTTTGTTTCCAAATTTGATTATCTACAACTGATTAAAACCCCTTATATTACCATATGTGAGTTAAATCATGATATGATATGGGAATCCCAACATCAAAATCTGAAACAATATTTAAACATCAACAACAGTAAGAACAGATTGATTTACCTTGAACCATTCGATAATTTGCAGAGTTCTGGCATTCTGAAGATGAAAACGATATAGAATTTTGGAGATCGAAACTTTTGACTAAATGTAAAATCTAAATTAATCTATTATTTCTGATTTAAATATGGAAGAATCATAAGAAAGAACTTCTGATTTCTCAGATCTGGAAAAACCCCTTCGTCGTGAAAGATGATAAGAAAAAAAAATTTGACATTTTTTTTTGTTCCTGGAGAGTGGAGACAATAATTCCTTCGGTTGAGACAAAAAAAACAATAATAATTTTTAAATAAAAATACAAAAAGACAAGAAACAAATATTTACCCAAAGGCCCCCAACTAACACAAATTATTAAGTTTTCCTACCTTCTTCTTTAAAGAAGTGTTTTTTAATACCTAATACATTATTATAAAGACATTTGATCCATATTAATAAGTAACAAATGCTATAAATTAAATAAACAATTACAAAAGACTCCACTATTTTAATCAAATTGCACAACTATAAACACAAAAGTGTTAAAATGATATATAGATGAAACAACCTAAATTATGTTTGACAAATTATAGTATACTCATCTAATTATATTATCCATACATTGTAAATAAAATACAAAATCACAAAAACATACTCAGTGTTTACTAAAGTAAAGTAAATTATTAGAACAATAAGGATATTTTAAAATTTTAACCCGCAGTCAAGCAATAAATATACACAATAGGAATTATACAATACATAATATATTAGACTTTAAAACAATAGTACATTTTTAAAAAATATAAAACATTTAGTTCACAAAAAAAAACCAAAAAAAAACCATTTAGTTACATATAGATAAAATAATAAATAAATTATTTTATACATCCTTAAATAAAATTATAGCCCCGCGGTGTACCGCGGGTGAATATCTAGTACTTTACAAATCTTTTCAGGATCAAACAAGCTCAAATCTGTTAGTTGGGAATGCTATTGATGTTTATACTCATACTCAGGTAACTTACAATGGTATAAATGCTTTAATTGCCTTTTCAACCCGTTTTAAAAACCTTTGAAAACAGTTGTAAACCATATTAAATCCTCTGAAATCACTTGTAAAATCTTTTAAAAAACCATTGATTTGTACTTTCAGGGTCAACCAATACCAAATCCATATGTCGAGAGTGATCCTCCTGCTGCTTCTTCAAGTCAATATACTGGCACTTCTGATGATTTTACTGCTACTCATACTCAGGTAACTTACATTTAAACACTTTAAAAAGCCTTTTGAAAACGGTTGTAAACCTTATTAAATCCTTTTAAATAACTTGTAACCCTTTTAAATAACTTGTAAAACCTTTTAAATAACTTGTAAAACCTTTTAAATAACCATTGATTTGTACTTTCAGGGTCAACCAATACCAAATCCATATGTCGAGGGTGTTCCTCGTTTTTATTGTTCTCCTGTTGCTTCTTCAAGTCAATATACTGGCAATTCTGATGATTTTACTTCTACTCATACTCAGGTAACTTACATTTAAACACTTTAAAAAACCTTTTGAAAATGGTTGTAAACCTTATTAAATCCTTTGAGATAACTTGTAAAACATTTTAAATAACTTGTAAAACCTTTTAAATAACCATTGATTTGTACTTTCAGGGTCAACCAATACCAAATCCATATGTCGAGGGTGTTCCTCGTTTTTATTGTTCTCCTGTTGCTTCTTCAAGTCAATATACTGGCAATTCTGATGATTTTACTTCTACTCATACT
>NC_025693.1:6328580-6332881 GCF_000633955.1 Camelina sativa
CATCATGGGATCTGCACTTTCCACTTGCAAAAGAACCTGGAAACACGATTTAGAGCTTCTGCTTCTCTTCTTCCAGTTGTTCATGATGCTTCAAGAGCTTACACTCAGTATGATTTTGATTATTTGTTCAGTCAAATTTCCAATGGTGATCCGGATCTTGGAGATTATCTTTGGCAAGCTGATATTAGGAAATGGTCATGAAACAAGTTCTTTTTGGTGTGGTGAATGATGAATGATGATGAATGTATGCAATGGTGAGATATGAATGGAATGATGGATGGGTGTTTCAATTCCCCTTATGCTGTTGCAGTATAAGAGGTATCAATCCTAAATGAGTGTTTGTGAACAATTAAGATGTGCATATGAATCTAAGTTAAGACAAATGTAAAGATTGTTTGTCACTAACAATCCTAAGATGGAAATGTAAAATGCAGAAATTAAACTACAAGAACTAAGAACTAAATGCAAATGAAACTGAATGATTGTAACAATAGTGAAGCAAGAACAGAAATAGAAACTAATACTAATGAACTAATGCAAGACAATCAATGAACTGAAAACTAAATGTATGCAACTGGAATGAAACAGGAATGAAACAGGACAATCACAAATCATAAACCAGAGTTCTGGGGATGAACTCGAGCAAGCACTCGACCGAGTGTAGGTCGAATACAGGGTCGAGCTAGAATAATCCGGAAAACAGAGCAATGCTAGAAAAACGGAGCAACACAAGAACAAATCAACCAACAAGCAAGCAACAGGATTAAGACTTTAAAATCAATAAACAAATAAGGTCATGAGGATGGATTCATGGGATGAACTAATCATTGTGGTTATCTAACTTGGTCAACAAATCTCAAGCAAACTTTGAGCTAACCTCTAGACATATAAATCTAAGACAAGTTTCTCCCACTCTCATGGTCAAGAAACAATCAAACCTATGCAATTCTAGACTTGTTCTCACACAGTAAAGAATCTACACAAGCAGGCATTAAGCAATACATCTCAAACCAAACAAGACCTCTAATCTCTTAGCAAGCCTAATGGTAAGCTCTAGATCTAGCCTTATCTATGCTTCTTAAACATTGGTGTGATGCTAAGAAGCTTGAAATCAGATCCTAACCTCTCAGTTCAAGATCAGCCTTAAGAACATCTAGCCTAGAAGAGATCTACAACAATCAAGCTTGACCAAATCACATAAACCACAAGATCAATCCTTCCTAACCCATCCTCAAGATCCTAAGAAGACTACTCACAACAAGACATGATGAAACAAATCAAAAACCCAGAAAATATTGAAACTTGCATTATTAGAAAGATAAAACTGAGATCTTCAATATTAATCAAAGGATGAAACTCAAATTCTCAATATTAAGAAAGTTATTGAACCAACAATATTGAAGAATCTAAGAGTTTTCTTAAACAAGTACAAAATCTAATAAAATGCAAAAGGAATAATGCTAAAAAAGGTAAAAACTAGGTTTTTGGGAATATCTAAAAAGCTGGACACTTTGGTGGCTGCAGGTACAAGGTCTTATATAGTGGGGAAGTGGAAGCCCTAAAAATAGAAAAAGTCAAAGCAGTCAACGGCTCGGTCAACTCGACCTGTGCTCGGTCGAGCTAGGGGTCGAGCTGGCTTCTCACGTGCAATCTCCACTCGGTCGAGTCCTCCTCAGCACACGGTCGAGTGTCTGGTCGAGTGTGCGGTCGAGTTGGACTCCGGACCTTGTTGTTTCAGCCTTAACTCCCTTGTTTCCTCCTCAAGATTGCTTCACATCTCTTCTCCATTGCTTCCATGCTCCTTGAGCTCCAAAATCACCTGTTTATGCATGAAAAGATGCAAATGCAATGCAACTAAGCCCTAATGCATGATTAGTGCTAAAGCTACACAATAATGGCCTAAATGGATAGAAAAAGATGCAAAAGATGTGAATAAACTAAGGGAAAACAAGGTAAAATATATGAACATCAACACCCCCAAACTTAGTCTTTGCTTGCCCTCAAGCAAATAATCAAAGACATAAGAAGGTAAGTGAGGTTTGAAAGTGGGATCTCAGCTCCTTAAGCTTGCAAATAGACCATCTAGAATCAATGTCCAAGTTACTAGTACTATGATGCAAGTTGAATGAGCTGGAATTTAAAGACTTTAGACAAGCATATCACAACCTTTATTGATTTGAGCCTTAGTTATCCACATGCATTCAAATCAACCATTTCCTTTAACATTCATTAAACAAGAACATGAATCAACTCTATGCAATGCTTAAACTCATTTGGCTTGGTAATAAAGGGTTTTGAGACAATGATGGTCTCTTTTTAGAGTGGGGCTTGTCAATATCAAGGTTCTCTCATGAAAATGGATTGAGCTTTAGAAGAATGCTAAAGGTAAGAACACTTAGACACATACAAGAATAAAACCTTGTCTACCCAAAGGTACCCAAAGTGTTTATCCTAGCAATCTAAACCCAAATGATCCTAGTGCTACCCTTTGCTTCTTCTTTTCTCTTTAACCCTTTTCTCTTTTGGTTTTCAAGTCTTAGGAGATGTTTCTTATTTGATCTTTCTAGTGGAATGGGGGATTCTTTCTTATTGCTATGGTTCTCTTTTCTTCTTATTCTTAAGACATAAAAGCATTTTGCTAAACTTTTCTTTTCTTTCTTTTCTTTTTCTTAACTAGAACCATCTTAATCAACACTTTACTTCCCATCCTTTCACTAGACTTTGCTTAAACACAATCTCCTCTTAAAGACTCTACCCTTTTTCTTTCTCTTTTCTTTCTTTTCTTTTCAAAACAACCAAGTCCCAAACCCAACAAGTGAACCACCTAGTCCTATCTAGTTTGAAAAATGCAAACTAGAACTACACAAGGTCTTACTCTTGTCAGTTCAAACCTAACACTTTCTACCAAGCTCAATCCCAAAAATAGGCCTCACACACTCAAGAATCAACAAGGCTTGAAAGAAGGTTTGGTTTAGGGGTAGGGGAACTGATCTTAATGATTTAATCAGCTACTTGGATCAACAAGAGTGGTAAAAAGGAGAAAGATGATCCAAATATGTATATAGTATCCATGAGTTTAAAGCAATGCACACATTGATAATTATAAGTCAATATTAGGTTCTTATAAATAGGAAATGGTTTCAAATCTCAACATGCTTCAATTTAGACCAAATGCAATGCAAGAATTCAAGGCTTGGTTCAATCTTATGCTTCTAACTACTCAACTAGCATCAAAGTACTATTAACTTGGGCATTGATCCTAGTCTAGTGAATTAAGCAAGCTAACAAGGAAATACTCATCATAGATCCCTAATGCAAATATTATACAATCCTACATGAAACATGCTAAACAAGATCCTAATATGCAATGCAAACTACATGAACACTCTTTTTTTATAAAGATTTTTTCAAAAAATTTCAAATTTTTATGGTTTTTCTATGCCTTAGATGCTTATGCAAGTGCTAACATGATGATGATAAAAATTTGAAATAAGAACACAAAACACAATGTCAAATGCTATCTCAAACCCTCCCCCAAACTTAAATCACACAGTCCTCTGTGTGAAAGAAATTTGTAAGAGGATTCAAGACTAAAAACAAAACACAACACAATATGAAATGCAATGATATTTACAAGTGAAGGTGATAGTGGTACCTTAGGGATTGTGGAAGAAGTTGTCCACATCCATCTGCATGCTGTCATAGGAGTAGTTGGGGTCTTGTTGGTGACTTGGAGATGGACTTTGGGGCAGCTCGACGATGGCGATCGACCGTGACTCGGTCGAGTGCGTGTCCGAGTGGGGGGGTCGAGCTGGACCGCGAGTGTCCATTACCTGTCTCTTCCTCTTCTATTCAGACTCCCTTGCTTCCCTGACCATGAAAACACTAAAGCAAAAATCAAAATACCAAAATTCCAAAGCAATATATACAGGGATACCTTAGGGACTTCCTCCCTAGTGAGCTTGTTTAAAGTCACTAAGCTTGACTTTTGATTGCCTTTTCAGGCTTGAGTTAGAGACCAAGGAGGTGATGAAATCCCCCTGGTTCTACCTGATAATCTTTGTGTTCCTTCTTGATCACTACCTCCCTAGCACTTGAATCATGTTTCTTTTTAACCTTGAGCTTTGGCCTTGCTCTCTTCAAAGTCCTTTTGTTCAGCTTGACTTGGAGATCCTTGACTAAAGCAGTCAGTTCTTGAACAGAATTTTTAAGCTTCTCCACTGAATCTTCTTGAAAGGTTAGCTTACCCCTTGAAGCAGTTTCCTTACTTGAGACCTCATGATCCTCCATTCTTTTGATAG
>NC_025693.1:6335425-6336100 GCF_000633955.1 Camelina sativa
AACTTGTTAGCTTGAATCATGGAGATCAATCCACTCTTGATCTCAAAGTTGTTGTTTGGCACTGTTGGAGGCACAATACTAGCCCTTTGGTTGTGGGTGTTGGGTGCATCTCCAGCACCAATGTGCCTAGGTCTCTGCTCATGGTTAGCTTGTTGCTCCATGATCACTGAATCCTCTTGCTGAACTTGAACTACCCTTCTTCTCTGATTTCCCAAACCTTTGTGCAACTTGTGGATGTTGTCAATAGGCCTTTGAAGATTGTCTTTTCCTTTAGACCTTGTGTGCATCAACAAACGCGACTATAGACTCGAACAGGTTCACAATTGAGCTCAGGCTCGTCTGGGGGTCAACTCGACTGGGAAGTGGTGTCCAAATGTACACGGCTTCTGGCTCGATCAAGTGCTTGATCACTGCTCGGTCGAGTGGTGGTCGAGTGGCTGGCCGAGTGGTACCTGAAATGGAACTTCAACCCAACAACAGAAGATTCAAGTGTATAAACGAACTTAATCTTAGACTAATATGGATCCTAAATGTCACAAAAACACACTCAAATGGGCAACGACGCCAAATTGAAACAAGTTCTTTTTGGTGTGGTGAATGATGAATGATGATGAATGTATGCAATGGTGAGATATGAATGGAATGATGGATGGGTGTTTCAATTCCCCTTATGCT
>NC_025693.1:6338591-6338812 GCF_000633955.1 Camelina sativa
AAGGTTTTACAAGGTTTTTCAAAGGTTTATCAAAGTTCTATAAGTCTTATCTTCCTCTTTTTTATTTTACAGATGGCGTTTAGGATATTCATAGAGCATTCACCCATTAGGTGATATGGAGTATTGGGAGATTCCAGAGAGTCTTAGTACTTCTATTCGGCCACCTTCTACTCTTATACCTAGTGGCAGGCGAAAGAAAAAGAGAATAGCTAGTTCATGGG
>NC_025693.1:6338872-6343958 GCF_000633955.1 Camelina sativa
AATAAAATATTTTCAGTCTGTGGTGTTGTAAACTCCAATTTCTTAGATTTTTTTTCAGATTTATAATGATTTTATTACGATTATAAATGATTATAATGATTTTACTGTTTTAAATCATTATAAACAACTTGTAATGCCTTTTAAAATAGCAAGTTGTACTGTTTTAAAATCATTTACAAACAACTTGTAAAACCTTTTAAAACATGTTAAAAACCATATATACTCTTGTAAAACCCTCCAACGATTAAAACCATATATATATACTCTTGTAAAAAGCAAGTCGCCACACTCTCTCTCTCTTCCCCTTCCCCTTCCCCTTCCTCTTACTCTTCTTCATCTCTCTCTCTCTTCTCTCTCACTGCAAAAACCCTAAATTTCCTCTGATTTCAGAACAAGCTCAGACCCTAAATTTGACAAATTCGATCCGTCTCCTTCACTGCAAAACCCCTAATTTTCCTCTGATTTTAGGTCTGGGTATCTTCAGTCTCCTTCACTGCTTTGTAATCAAACACCAAGCAAAACCCTCCAACGATTTTAGATGATTTGAAGAGATAGAGACGATTTCAAATTTTGATTTCGAATCGCTTAAGTTTTTTTTTTTGTGGAAGACGATTGAAGGGGTAATATGCGAAGAGTCACTTCGAAACAGCGAAGGGGTAAGATTTTAAGGGATAAGATTTCGAAGGGTTAATTTATTGAAGAGGTATTACGCGAAGCGTCGCTTTGGTTCGGTTTTAATTAAGCGTTGAAGGTTTACTTTTTGTAAACCAAAGCGACGCTTCGTCTATTATATATACTTTTTGTCTCACGATAACTCCTTAATCATCTCTCAGATTCGAAAAATCAAACTTTTGTCTCCTAAATCATCTCCCAGATTCGAAAAATCTATTTACCTTCTTCCTTCAATCCGTCAGAAAGGGCCCGTCGTTCTCCTTCAAGCCATATAAGGACTAATCTGAAATATCTGAACAGGGATCTTTCGCCAAACGTCACAGCAGGTAAACACATACATCTTCAGATTAGATTTGTTTTACTGTTAAGGATAAAAGAGATTGAGTGTTTGCCTTTTTTTAGTAACTGTTGATGACGACATTTTTCGTTGGGAGGCCACTCTAATCGGACCGGTGAACACCCCTTATGTAGGGGGAATGTTTAAACTTAGGCTTAGTTTTCCACCTGATTACCCAAGAAGTCCCCCCAATGTATCTATTTTTGATTATACTCCTTCTTATTTTAGCAAGCCTGTTTATTAGGACTCCTTTTTTTGCAGCAACTCAATAGTTTTTTAAATAAAATTTCTTGATAATGCAGGTTGTTTTCATCACAAAAATTTACCACCCAAATGTATCAGATAGTGGAGGCATTTACCTAAAAGTTTTGAGGACCGACTGTTGGATCCCCATGCCGATTGTTAAGCTTTTCAAGGGATTAGTGGAGAAGTTGATTGAACCAGAGGTGAATGATGAGGAACAGACCATTGAATATCTTGTCAACCTCTACAAATCTGATAGGAGAAGGTTTGAAGCCATGGCTAGAGAGATGACTAATCAATATGCTGGGAGAGAAATCTGAAATATGAACTTAAATAGTTCATATCTATTTTTAAGAACTCTTGAATAATTTATCTTGTTTTTGTTCTTTTTAATAAAATATTTCAGTCTCTGCTCTTGTAAACTCCTTTTTAAAAAATATTTTATTCAGAGTTTACTGTTTTAAAATATTAGAAACAACTTGTAAAGCTTTTAAAAAAGCAAACCAAATTGATATATATCATTATAAACAATTTGTGAAATCTTTAAAAATTTCTAAAAACAAGATATACTCTTAAAGGTTTAAAGGTTTAAAAGGTTTATATGCCCGTTTAAAAGGTTTTAAAACCCTCTAAAAAGGTTTTAAAAGGTTTTTAAAACTTTTAAACCTCTCTTAAAACCTTTTAAACCCTTAAAATTTAAAAGAATAATAACCCGTTTTAGAAGATTTAACCTTTTTAAAGGTTTTTAAATGGTTTTAAAACCTTTTAAAACCTATAAACAGTTTAACACCATTTATAGGATTAACACCATTTAAAAGGTTTTACAAGCGAAAAGAAATAACTTAACATTAAAAGGACAATTTTTTTAAATCTACTTGCAAACTAAACATTGAAATACTATTCTATTCATTATTCTTCTTGATGTGATCACGTTTATATACCAGCAATAATTTTTAAATGGTTTTTAAAAGGGTTTCAATGGTTTTAAAAGGGTTTTTAAAAGCTTTTAAAAGATGTTAAAAAAGTTTTCAAAAACTTCTAAAACTCTATTCAAACCTTTGAAAAGTTGTAAAAGCCCGTTTAAAAAGTTTTAAAACCCTCTAAAAAGGTTTTAAAACTTTTAAAGCTCTCTTAAAACCTTTTAAACCCTTAAAACTTAAAAGAATATTAACCCGTTTTAGAAGATTTAACCTTTTAAAAGGTTTTAAAACCCTTTTAAAAGCTTTTAAAACCCTTTTAAAAGCTTTTAAAACCCTTTTTTAAAACAGTTTTTTAAGCAATAACCTCGTATATTAGCCAAGTTTGAAAAAACTACTCATGTATAACTAAACTGTTTATAGGATTAACACCATTTAAAAAGTTTTACAAGCGAAAAGAAATAACATAACATTAAAAAGACAAATTTAAAAAATCTACTTGCAAACTAAACATTGAAATACTTTGCCATTCATTATTCTTCTTGATGCGACCAGCAAGATGCCAAATTCCTTAACCTAAGTATTTGTCCTTGTACTCCTGCAAAAGAAAACAAAAATATAAGTTAATATTAAATAACAGTAAAATGTGCATAAAATCTTTAAATAACAAAAGTCGAGGTTCACTAACCTTTAATTTTGAAAACATTCTGGTACCAAGGTATCTCATTTGTGGAGTAACATCTTTAGGAATTTTGTCAGGATGAAGAATTAATATTGCCCTCCTTGTTACTTTTTTTACATCTTCTTTAGTCATCAAATCCATGGCATAGACTTTTTCCCACTTATTCCCTTGCCAAAGATACTACAATGTAGAACATCCAAATTTTATTAATGTTTAACGCCTATGATAACAAGTATATGATTTTTTCAAACTTACTTTATCAATTGACGAAAGCATAGTTTTGAGGTCCTCGCTCTTCGACCAAGAAGTTATAACTTCCTCGATTTGTTTCATTTCTTCGTCACTTATATTGTTCTCCTGCGTAGTAGGTGTTTGCACTAATACAAACATAAGAAACAAAATATTATATGTCATTTTCAACAGGGAAAATCATTTATAATAAAGACTTCAACAACTTACAACTGCCGATTTCCTGGCTGGTGTGATATTCTTGTTGGCTTGGGTCTTCTTGTTGAGTGGGAGCTTCTTCTTGGCTTGGGTCTTCTTGTTGAGTGGGAGCTTCTTGTTGGCTTGGGTCTTCTTGTTGAGTGGGAGCTTCTTGTTGGCTTGGGTCTTCTTGTTGAGTGGGAGCTTCTTGTTGGCTTGGGTCTTCTTGTTGAGTGGGAGCTTCTTGTTGGCTTGGGTCTTCTTGTTGAGTGGGAGCTTCTTGTTGGCTTGGGTCTTCTTGTTGAGTGGGAGCTTCTTGTTGGCTTGGGTCTTCTTGTTGAGTGGGAGCTTCTTGTTGGCTTGGGTCTTCTTGTTGAGTGGGAGCTTCTTGTTGGCTTGGGTCTTCTTGTTGAGTGGGAGCTTCTTGTTGGCTTGGGTCTTCTTGTTGAGTGGGAGCTTCTTGTTGGCTTGGGTCTTCTTGTTGAGTGGGAGCTTCTTGTTGGCTTGGGTCTTCTTGTTGAGTGGGAGCTTCTTGTTGGCTTGGGTCTTCTTGTTGAGTGGGAGCTTCTTGTTGGCTTGGGTCTTCTTGTTGAGTGGGAGCTTCTTCTTGGCTTGGGTCTTCTTTTTGAGTGGGAGCTTCTTCTTGGCTTGGGTCTTCTTCAGTATCTGAAATATTAATACACTCTTCGTCATCCGATATAATAGTGTACGCTTCTTCTTGGCTTGAGTATACATCATCAGCACTGTTAGGCTTCTCATCCTGCATAAATAATGATATTTTTTTTTAACCATATGTAAATTATTTTCAAATATGTTTTTACAAGGTTTTTAAAATTTGTCGATCATATTCAAGTAACACATACCTTATCATTATTCATATCCTCTTCTTGTGGATCATTTTCATTAGTATCCTGGGTATTTTCTTCAGGAATAACACTTGGGTCCCCTCTCAAGTCAGTATGTTTCTCATGTTGATAATCTTGATTATCTTCTTTAGATACCTAGAAATGTTGTAAATTTTGTTAATACTATTTAAAACACTAGCAAAACCTTTGAAAACGATTATATGATTTTGTTAAAAACTCTTTAAAACACTTTTAAAATGATTTTAAAAGGAACTAAGTTTTTTTTTCACTTACAAATTTACTTGGAGAAGGTGGTACTTCCTCTTCTTCAAAATCGGGGGCAGAGGGTCGTACTTCCTCTTCTTGAAAAGAAGTGGCAGAGGCTTGTACTTCCTCTTCTTGGAAAGCAGTTGCAGAGGCTGATACTTCCTCTTCTTGAAATGCAGTTGCAGAGGCTGGTACTTCCTTTTCTTGGAAAGCAGTTGCAGAGGCTGGTACTTCCTCTTCTTGAAATGTAGTTGCAGAGGCTGGTACTTCCTCTTCTTGGAAAGCAGTTTCAAAGGCTGGTATTTCCTTTTCTTGAAATGCCGTTGATTCCCATTGTGGTGTTGCAGCAGCAGTAGTGATCCCCACATGATTCTCCAGTCTCACTAATCTTTTGTGAGTAAGTTGACATGTTTTTAAAATCATGTCAATTTTCTCACTAAAAGATATTCTTTTTTTTTTGTTAGTTTGATTCAAGAATGGCCTTGCAGCTTCTCTCACACGCTTTTTTTATTTTGTTCTCCTTTTTCAACTTGAATAAATCCTTGAATTCATTCGTCCTTAGTCATCCTATAGCCTTGGATTACAAGTTTAACAACTTCGTCAAAATCCTTGTCTTCATCATTCGGTGGCATAACCAAATGGCTATATTCATCGGGATCACCGACAATTGTTTTCACTTCAAACTGCAAAGAAAAAT
>NC_025693.1:6344513-6348140 GCF_000633955.1 Camelina sativa
AACAAATTTTATTTCATTGAATCTTGGGGAAGATGTCTTTTGCCATTGCAAGATCAGTGGGAGATGTTGATTTTGGCTTGAAATGCTTTCCCTAACACCAAAATGTTCCCCTAGCTGTCGAACTGAAGATAACAACCAGATTTGGATTGCAAATGGAAAGTCAGCCATTCCATACTGTTTCTTTGCCAACGTTCCCACAGTCATTTGTTTCGCATCTCTCACTAATGATTCGTAAGCAATTTCACCCCAAGAATACTTACAGTAATTCTCAAAACTACTGGCTCTCAGCAAATTCTTTAAGGAAATTTGAACTACTGGATTTTGAGCTATCAATATCCCCTCCACTAGTATCNAGGGGAGGTTATTTTTTACTATTGGGCCTAGGCCTAGGGCTTTCACTCTTATTATACAAAAACATTGTAAAATCTTTTAAAATATAAATTACGTTTTATAGTATTAAAACCATTTAAAAGTTTTTACAAGCGTTTTAAAACGGATTTTAAAAGGTTTAAAAGGGTCTTGTTTTGGCTATTTCAATGAATTTAAAGGATTTACAAGTGTTTTAAAACGTATTTTAANATGTTGTAATGACGAATTCCCTTAGCAAAAATCGCATAGGTTGATCATCAAATGCAAACCAGAGCTCGNTGGGTATTTCAATAAATTTTATAGGATTTACAAGATTTTTAAAATGTTTTTAAAAGGATTCGGAAATGATAAACAACGTTTTAAANCCTGTAGTAAGTGGTGGACCAGTTAACTCGAGAAGTTGATATTTTCCCGATTAACAAATTCTATAATTGGACCCAAGAAAGACTTCTCTAACTGCTGGAACTCTTTTTTTTTAATGCATCCTTTACAGTCGCCAAAACAGCTTGCTCTGAAGAATATTTAGTAACTCTTTCTAATGTATCTCCCTCTGTGCCTGGCGTGATTAATCTTTTTGGAAAGCACAGTTTCTTCGCAGAATCTTCAAAATTACTCATATCGCAAAACTTGTCAACATTGTTTACAGAGAACATATTCATGGCATGCACCCAAGATCCCTTATAAATCCTATTTGAAACCAATATAAAACTTTTTAAAGACATTGATAAATTTCCAACCTTCGTATTCCAAGTTCACCAAAACATCATAAAAATTCATATTGAAATAGAAATTGAAGTCAAAATTTAATTCCAAACCAAACTTACAAATGGGAGAAGAAGAGACGACGAATTCGAATAGAGCACTGAGGAAAAACGAGGGAGAAGAAGAGTCCGTAATTCGACAAAGAAAATTGCAATTTGAAGTCCTCGCGTACCCAATCAGCCGACTCCTACTTTCAATCCGACGATTTCGTGTCTGCAATCCAACGAAATCGAGAACCCAATTTAAGCAAATACAGATTTGAGTGAATTTCGCGACTTTCAACCTCCCAGACGGAAAACTGTACTTTTTGAAAGAGGAACCCTTGACTTTTAGGGACAATTGATACAGGGGGGAGGGGAGGTTATTTTTTACTATTGGGCCTAGGCCTAGGGCTTTCACTCTTATTATACAAAAACATTGTAAAATCTTTTAAAATATAAATTACGTTTTATAGTATTAAAACCATTTAAAAGTNTATAGCCTATATCATCTATTTACTTTCAGGTTTTTCTTGTGAAAACTCAGCCATAACTAACTATAACTCAGCCGTTACATGACCTTTCGTTTACCGTAAATATTATAACTCAGCCGTAAAGTCGTATATATCATCCATTTACTTTCAGATTAGTTCTTCTGATAACTCAGCCATAACTCACTATAACTCAGCCGTCACATGACCTTTCGTTTTCCCGTAATGATTATAACTCAGCCGTAAAGCGATATTTTGGCGGGAAACCNATTTACAAGATTTTTAAAATGTTTTTAAAAGGATTCGGAAATGATAAACAACGTTTTAAACTTCATTGTAAATACCTAAACTTAAACGAAGTATATATATAAAAGGAGTAACTTAACATTTTTTTAGAATAGTGTCACAGTAAAAACACTAAATATTGTTCTTGATGCAATAAGCTAAAGCACCATTCCTGCGATCACGTTCATATACCAGCAAGATGCAAACTTCCATTATCCTAGTCATTTTGTAATTCTGCAAAGATAATATAATTGATGTTAGAACCATTTAAAATACATTGCAATACCAACTTGTTAACCCATCTAAAACCAGTTGAAATAACCATGTAAAAACCTACTCTGACCTACAAAGATGTCAACCGCCATTTTCTTCCGTAAATCACCAATTGACTCATTTGTAAGATTGTCATGTGTTGTTATGCTCATAGCCAAACATTCGATTATCTTTAGCATGAAGACACCACTATCTTCAATCTTATCAACCTATCAAGAAAAAACAAAGTGAAGAGTCCACAGTAGTTACAGAGACCATATCAAAAAACTAGAAAACAAGCTCAACAGTATTTACCTGAGGTATGCAATTTATAATACTGATTCTGAACGGAGATTTCTCTGTATCATTTTTCATCCCAAACTTCTTCTGGGCAATATAAGACATTACAACAGCATATGCACCCACCTGTTTGTCTTTAATTTTGTTGGTGTAGAAATGCTTGCCTAAGTCGTAGATAATCAACTCCTTCTTCTCCAAATTGATCATCAATGGCATCCAAAGCCTTTCCTTAACCAACATTGGCGCCAGTATTTTGTTTGTAGGTGCTTCCTTGAAGAGTTGACTGAATCCTTCTTCAGGGAACTCATATTCATCTTTGTTGTCAATGAATATTGAGTAATATTCATCAATCTCTCTCAAAAAAGATGTTCCAGCCAACGTCAATGCTTTGCTTTTATAGAAGTGCGGATGACTTTCTTCTCTTCTGCTTAACAACTTCACAACTGTATCAACATGCTAAACAACAACAACATGCTAAACAACAACAAAAAACAGATTAGAACAAGTCTTGTTGTCAAATAATTCATATAAATAAGCTCAGACCCGGTCACACATCATCTTGTAAACCAATTTAAACACATTGTAAAACTTTGAAAACGCTTAAAAGACATATTTTAATGGGTGAATTACTCAAATGTTACTCATTTTAGGTAATATTACCAGAATCTACAAAAAACTTTTTTATTACTAGAATGTTTCGGGTATTTTGAAAATACCCAGCGTGCCCCTGTTTTATGTTACCGGAAAAAACGTAATTACAAAAATGTCATTGCCACGTCAGACGCCACGTCAGAAATCGCTGACGTGTACCATAACTCAGCCATAACGCGATACAGAGTATGTTGTGGCTGAGTTATAGGTATTTTGCGGCTGAGTTATCGGAAAAACATTTGAGTAAGAGCGGACGGCTGACTTATGAAAATCTGGCTGAGTTATGCTCATAAGTCAGCCAAGCGTTACGGCTGACTTATCAAATTTGGCTTAGTTATGCGCATAACTCAGCTGTAGTTACGGCTGAGTTTTCACCTGATGGTTGAGTTGTCAAAATTTTGACTGAGTTATCAAAACGACACGGCTGAGTTGCCATTTTCCGACTGGCTGAGTTATGAAAAATGGCTGACTTATGCGATGTAGTTACGGCTGAGTTATGGTAAAAAAACTATAAACTCAGCCGTCATAGGCTGACTTAT
>NC_025693.1:6349319-6354879 GCF_000633955.1 Camelina sativa
AAAAAAATAGATAACTCAACTTACCACATCTTTAACTCATGAAAATTTCCATGATGTTGAATAATCTTTTGAGTTAACAATTTTACAAAGGATATACCTCAAAGTTGTACATCAACCATAACACATGATTATTCAAAATCAACTTCAAAAAAATTAGTTTTGTTAGTGATTGGTAACATTTTTGAATAAAATTTAGGTCTATGTCTATTTTCATTTCAAATAATAAAATAAAAAATAAGAATTTAGGAGAAATAAAATAACTAATTAAAAAAGTTAGTTTTGTTAGTGATTGGTAACATTTTAGAATAAAATTTGAGTTAAGTCCATAACTCAACTTAAGTCAATAGTAACAAATGTTATCAGTTATAGCCTATATCATCTATTTACTTTCAGGTTTTTCTTGTGAAAACTCAGCCATAACTAACTATAACTCAGCCGTCACATGACCTTTCGTTTTCCGTAAATATTATAACTCAGCCGTAAAGTCGTATATATCATCCATTTACTTTCAGATTGGTTCTTCTGATAACTCAGCCATAACTCACTATAACTCAGCCGTCACATGACCTTTCGTTTTCCCGTAATGATTATAACTCAGCCGTAAAGCGATATTTTGGCGGGAAACCATCAGTTAACCTAATAATAGACATATTTCCATTCTAAATTTAAATTTTGAGTTATAATAATTTTAATATTCAATTGTTGGAGAAATACTTTTAGAAAAATAAAATTCTAAATTCGAATAATAATTATTTAATTATTTGCAATAATATCTTGTAATTAAAAAAGTTATTAAATAAAAGAAAAACAGTAAAAATTATTTTTCTTGATATATGAATTAAATAAAAACGAAAAAATAATTTTTTGGTATTATATAACTGAATTTTCGTTTTTTAATTAAAAAAAAAATAGATAACTCAACTTACCACATCTTTAACTCATGAAAATTTCCATGATGTTGAATAATCTTTTGAGTTAACAATTTTACAAAGGATATACCTCAAACTTGTACATCAACCATAACACATGATTATTCAAACTCAACTTCAAAAAAATTAGTTTTGTTAGTGATTGGTAACATTTTTGAATAAAATTTAGGTCTATGTCTATTTTCATTTCAAATAATAATAAAAAATAATAATTTAGGAGAAATAAAATAACTAATTAAAAAATTTATTAAATAAAAGAAAAACAGTAAAAAAAAATTTCTTGATATATGAATTAAATAAAAACGAAAAAATAATTTTTTTGTATTATATAAATGAATTTTTGTTTTTTTAATTAAAAAAAAAATAGATAACTCAACTTACCACATCTTTAACTCATGAAAATTTCCATGATGTTGAATAATCTTTTGAGTTAACAATTTTACAAAGGATAATAATTAGTTAATTATTTGCAATAATATCTTGTGATAAAAATCTCATTTTATGAATTTATTATGCGTGTGGATTTGAGCAGGCACAGAATTAGTGATTTTTCGCGCTTCCCGAACAACACTTTTTGTAATATCGAGAGATGTTTTAATACTTATTAGGAATCTGACAGAACAAAAGATCCAGGAAAGTATAATACGTTTTCATATTATTAAAAATACCCTAAACGATAACTCAGCCACAACTTTACCATAATTCAGCCAACCGTCAAATTAAAATGACTAAATAACCGACCAAACCGAACCGAAGCGGAAACTATTTTTTCCATTATTTTCGGTTAGTTACGGTTATATTCGGCTTGCTATCAGTTATATTAAGTTAATCGACCTAATTTGGATAACATTTGGATTATTTATGGTTATATATTCATCTAACCGACCCATAACCGGAAATAACCGAAAAGTAATTTCAAAAAAATTTAAATTTTCAAATGGTTATCATATTAGTATATCCAAATTACCACCTTAAACCAAACACAATATAACCAAAACCAAACTGTTATATTAAAACTCATAATGTTGGAAATATGAACTCCAAACCTCAAACCCTAACCCTAACCCTAACCCCTAAATGTCATGTTTTGAATGTTATACACATTTTGATCAAACTGTGTAAAAATCAATTTTTTCTATAATTATTACTTTTTATTGCTTATAATGATTGTAATATTCATTTTTTCATTCTATATTTTAATTTTTGAGTTATAATAATTCTAATTTACAAATATTTCATAAGTCAGCCGTTTATGTCGATAACTCAGTCATATCAGTCAATTGTTTGAGAAATACTTTTATTAAAAAAAAAATTAAATTCAAATTCAAATTCAAATTTTGATTTTTTTTTTAAATAAAAAATCGCTAAAATCTCATTTATTACGCATGTGGTTCTTAACAATAAACATAATTATTGTTTGCGTCTCCCCAACAACACTTTTTGTATTCTCGAGAAGGTATATAATAAATTAATATATCCGTTGCATAACTCAGCCATAACGTTATCATAACTCAGCCAACCCTCAAATTAGAATGACTAAATAACCGACCAAACCGAAACGAACCGGAAACTATTTTTTCCATTATTTTCGGTTAATTACGGTTATATTCGGTTTGCTATCGGTTATATTAAGTTAATCCACCTAATTTGGATAACATTTGAATTATTTATGGTTATATATTCATCTAACCAACCCATAACTGGAAATAACCGAAAAATAATTTCAAAAAATTTTAATTTTTCAAATGGTTATAATATTAGTATATCCAAATTACCACCTTAAACCAAACACAATATAACCAAAACCAAACTGTTATATTAAAACCCATAATGTTGGAAATATGAACTCTACACCTCAAACCCTAACCCTAACCCTAACCCTAACCCCTAAATATCATGTTTTGAATGTTTTACACATTTTGATCAGACTGTGTAAAAATAAATCTTTGTCTATAATTATTACTTTTTATTGCTTATAATGATTGTAATATTCATTTTTTTCATTCTATATTTTAATTTTGAGTTATAATAATTCTAATTTACAAATATTTCATAAGTGAGCTGTTTATGTCGATAACTCAGTCAAATCAGTCAATTGTTTGAGAAATACTTTTATTTCTTTTATTTGCAATTCGAATTCAATTTTTTAATTAATTTGAATAATATATTGTGAGAAAAGCTAACTTTATGTATTTATTATGTGTGGATATGAGCAGACACAAAATTAGTGATTTTTCGCGATTTCACAACAACACTTTTTGTTTTAATTAGAAAATTTATCAGGAATCTGACAGAACAAAAAACCCAGGAAAGAAAAAAGAATACGTACTAATATCTCATAACTCCGTAATTCATAACTCAGCCGTGTGAAGTATATAACTCAGCCGTAACTTAAACGTAAATCAGCCATAACTTTGAAAAATAGACAAATCAATGTTTTACATTTAAAGTCTAAAGAAGAAACAAAGAGTTTATGATATAGTGAGCATTGGCTTCTTTGTGGAAAAAACACACACACATAATTGAATATTTTGTAACCTCAGATGATTGTCTACAAGAAGCAAAACGATCAATACTTTGTCAGCTATAAACTACATTAATCATCATGACTTCCATAGTTCCATTATCTATAAGAATTTCATGACTTTCGAGCTCTGTCACGCCAAGATCCTTGCTGTTTTGCAAGCACCTAACACATAAAGTATGGGACTAAAACACATTCCAAAGATGGATACCACTCAAAATATGTTGTTGGGAGAATCAGATCACGAGCTGCTAGAAGCATGGACAACATAATCTCAATGTAATCTCTCAAATGGGACCGACTAACATACCAGTTTCATCACGCTGGAGCTTCATTTTGGCCTTCACTTTTTCAGCAGCTGACTGTTCAAGAAAGCAACAAAAGAACGCAACCCTTATGATACCAATGAAAATGAAAAAACACCGATAACAAAAATACAGAATCTAAATCCATAAACAAAGAATGGTTGAACCAAATTAGAGCTCAAGGGTTTATTATCTTTAAAACATCTATTCCTGCTTTACCAAGTAAATGTGGGTACATGAAGGCAATTCCTATGTTGCAATACCAAA
The DNA here is from genome assembly GCF_000633955.1 of Camelina sativa. Classification (NCBI taxonomy): domain Eukaryota; kingdom Viridiplantae; phylum Streptophyta; class Magnoliopsida; order Brassicales; family Brassicaceae; genus Camelina; species Camelina sativa. The sequence continues at coordinate 6,353,345 of NC_025693.1, forward strand.
AGGACCTTCAGGATGTTAAGCTAATTACTAATTTGCTGTGTTCTTGTTACCCTAACTCCAAAACTCTAGAGGGATTTCAACATTACGAAACAAATTAACAAAAGTTCATCTAAGTATGGTAACCATGAAGGCTAAAGACGATGAGAGAAAGAGTATACCATTTCATCGTAGCCTTTGATTAGCCGCGAGTAATCAATCTTCTTCTCCTTAACATCTTCCCTCCTCCTACTTTCTCTCCTCCGCGGCGACGAACTCCTGCTCCGGCTCCTCCTCCTCCTCCGACTATCTCTATCTCCGTACCTATTACGCCTCTCTGAACTCCTGCTCCTGCTTCTCCGTCTCTCTCTATCCGCATACCTACTACGTCTCTCGGAACTCCTGCTCCTGCTTCTCCTTCTTGAATGGATTTTATCTCTCTCATCCCTCTCTCTACTCCGATTACGACGCCGTTCACTCGATTCTCTGGAGCTCCTCTCCGGAACCCTAATCGAAGCCAAATTCGGAGATCGTTCTCCGCCGCCGTGGAGCCAAACACCGTCACCGCCGTTTGTGAATAAAAGGCATTAGGGTTGAATAGTTTACAAGTTCAGACCAAGAATGGTATAGTATTAGAGAGTAAAAGAGAAATACCCAATTACATAAAACTTCAAAAAAATTGAAAGGAAATATGAAACGACTCGAAGAAGAAGCGAGAGAGAGAACAAAATCTTAACCTTTACCAACGGGAAACAATAATTAGATCTCTGTGTGTGGGATTCAAGCGAAGAGGTTTTTCTTTTTATTTGTCCGCTCAAGAACAATGACAACTAAATCAACGAGAGACGAGTAGAGACGACAAGAGAGAGGTGTTTTTTTTTTTTTTTTTTTTTNCCTATAAACATTGGAAACAAACTGTTTTCATCTCTGACATAAACAAGAAAAAGCATCGATTCTGAAAAAAAAACTGTTTAGTGATATGGAAAATCAAAAATGATGTGTATTTTAATTTGTTGATGTGTATGTTGTAAAACACTTAGTGGACTCTATCTGACCGGCCCGTCTATTAGCTCTATAGTTACGGCCCATTGTACTAATGCCCATTCGGCCATGTCCTTAGTTATGTCGGTTTGTACTTAGTCTCTTATGGGACTCTATATATATGTTGTAACCTCGAGTTTGATCATTAATAAGACAAGAGATTTCGTTCCTTAAATCCTCTAATACAACACGTTATCAGCACGATAGCGTCTAAGGCCAGCTGAGAAAACCCTAACCACAAAAACCCTAAAGCCGCCGCCCACAAAACCCTAAAACCGCCTTTGATCTTCTTCCTTCTTCGAGACTCATCTTCTTTGTCTCGGAGATCTCTTGTTGATTCACGAGCATACTTAGCTCGTGATCAAGTTCTATTCAAAACCCGATCGAGGTTCGTTGGTTCGCGGTTCGGGGGTGAGTTCGCGAGAAGCTGATCGAGAGAATCTGTTCGCGGTTCCGGGAAGCATCCGAGAACGGGACGAGAGCAGTACGTGATCCGGACGAGAGCAGTACGTGATCCG
>NC_025693.1:6355294-6355466 GCF_000633955.1 Camelina sativa
TCGGGGGTGAGTTCGCGAGAAGCTGATCGAGAGAATCTGTTCCCGGTTCCGGGAAGCATCCGAGAACGGTCCGAGAGCGGTACGAAGATCCGGACGAGAGCAGTACGTGATACGGACGAGAGCAATACGTGATCCGGACGAGAGCAGTACGTGATCCGGACGAGAGCAGTAC
>NC_025693.1:6355566-6356891 GCF_000633955.1 Camelina sativa
AAGAACGAATTCCCTCACTCCTAGCAAGCTTCTAGCACCTTCCCAGCATTGGATCTCCGAAGAACAGCAAGGAATCTCTCAATCTCTTCCCAGTAGCTCAAGAACACTCTCTCTTTGTGTTTTCTCTCAAAAACGGCGAATAAGACCAAACAACACGACCCTAGGTCGTTTTCTTCCTTTAAAACTCGATTTAGGGATTCCCTAAACCAACCACGCAAACCGGACAATTAAAATTGAACCGACCAAACCGACCACAATTGGTGTCGATCGATGCCTCACTAGGAGGTGTCGATCGACACCCTTACCAAAATACCAAAAATTGGTTTGCGGGTGTTACAGGTTTTATTGAGGCAGCATCCCCTAAGCACATTGCAGCGATCCCGTCCAAGCATAGGCACGGTCATCTCGTCCAAGGGGGAGTGTTGTAAAACACTTAGTGGACTCTATCTGACCGGCCCGTCTATTAGCTCTATAGTTACGGCCCATTGTACTAAGGCCCATTCGGCCATGTCCTTAGTTATGTCGGTTTGTACTTAGTCTCTTATGGGACTCTATATATATGTTGTAACCTCGAGTTTGATCATTAATAAGACAAGAGATTTCGTTCCCTAAATCCTCTAATTTACAACAGTGTATTATTTTTTAATATTTTTATTCAAAATCGAAAAACTAAATCCCAGGGGTAAATTGTAATTACACCCAGAGCACTAAACATTTGAGTAATTTTCAAAAGATTTATAGATATGAGTAATAAACCAACTTTTGGATAACATTTCAGTAATTCTTTCTATTTTAATTCCTTTTAAAACCTTTTAAACCTCTTGTAAAAACTTTTAAAAACCCTTTTAAAACTCTTTAAAACCTTTTTAAAACGTTTTTAAAACCCCATGAAACGTTAACAACACATTGTAAAACCTTAAGCTTTATAATCATACCATTGTTGTTAACGACTTCCATGGCGTCTCTAGTGTTGTGAACCACCTAGCATCAACTTTTTTACCCAGAATTGTTAGTTGCCTACATCCAAAAATAAACAGAATAACCATGAATACTTACAAAACCATGAATACATCTGTTAAAAGACTAATTGAACTTTTACTTTTGTTGCTAGAAACTAAAACTTACTTTGTTTTCCTTGAATTCTTCCAGTCACTAAATACTTCTAACCGGGTCTTATCAACTTTGGAAAAAGGATAAAGTATTGGGTCCTTCTTCTTCTCGGCCGTGTAAGGCGGCTGAGTGTGAATAGAAGGAATTGTATTTCGTTCACTTTTTCTTTGCACACCACCAACATCATCAGATTTACTCTTCTTTTTCTGTGGCTT
>NC_025693.1:6357684-6365054 GCF_000633955.1 Camelina sativa
GTTTAGAGTTCTAGATCTGTTCTTAATTGATTGAATCCTAATTAATTGATTGATTTAATATTTCATAATTTCCTGAGAAATTCCCTAGGCCTAGCTTTTTGATTTTCTGAATTTACAACAACTTTTATATTTTGCATTGCTTTTATTTTAATTCAAATTAATCTGTTTAGCATAATTGAAAAACTCTATAATTTATTGTGTAGTCTTGAGTCTCTGTGGAATTCGACCCCTAAGTACTGCATTGATCTCTTAATTTGAGAGAGTAGCTCTAGGGTAAATTTGAGCATATCAGTAACATCATCATCACCACCATTGCTTTGCTTAGACTTTCTCTGCAGTTCATCATTGCTTGGTTTACTTGATGAAATCTTTTAATATACTCATAAAAACTATATAAAAAATTAATGATTTACCTGTTTTTTCTCTCTCAAAACTGTCTTCTTACTGCTTGCTCCCTTCTCTTTACCCATGCTTTTATCTTTTCCACAATCATGATCTTCTTCAGAAAGAATATCAAATTTTGGTGTAGAAGGACGTGGAGAAGGAGATTTATCCTTCAAAGATGATAACAATTGTGGTTTACAATAGGTTTTTAAAAGGGTATTTGAGAACTTATAAAAATACTAAATCAATGTACTTTTGGTGTTTCTTCAAAGTAATTACCATCATCACCACCAGTTTTTTGGGTGTTTTCATTATCTCCAGCGTAGCTCCCATCTTGTGTGTTTGACGGACGGACAGAATCTGCAGACTGGCTTTCTACGAAATCTTCTCTAGCAATATCTCCATCAACATTTTGTTTGCCAGCCTGCAACAAAACAAAAGAACATATAACAACATCATTTTAAAGGTTTTACATTCTGTTTTAAAAGGGTTTTAAAAGGTTTAAGTCACTATGGTTGTCCATTAATCAGTGTTATGTTGCAAATCCGTTAAAAACACTTTTAAAACAGAAAACTTTGATGTGGGACTTTTAAAACTTTTAAAATAGATACTGACCTCTTCATTTATAACCTCTTCATTTCTATTCTGTCCATCTTCATCTTCGTGAGACTGCAAAGGGAAAAGAAAAAAAAGGAGCTCAGTTTAAAGAGTTTAGTGTCCAATATATGCGAAAAGGTGCGATCTTGGAATCTTACTCCTTTATCCTTATCTTTCTCTGATGTGGTTTTGACAGCTTCTTCAATGGCTTCTAGTCTTTTATTGAAGTCTTCTAACATAAAGAGGATTATGTCAAGTTTTTCAGAATTTCTGACAAAATTTTCTCCATTTTCTCATGTTTCTCAAAGACTGGCATTTTTTCCCCATTTTGTCACCCAACTCTCACAAAGCATAGTAAATATCAACTAATCTAGAAGACCATTCTTCTTTCTTCAACCTATAGCCTTTCATAACCAAGCCAATAACTTCTTCAAAATCATTTTCATCTTTATCAACCAAATGCTTATATTCTTCTGGATTTCCAATTATTGTTTTGACTTCAACCTACAAAAATAATCAAAATCCATCAAAACAAAACTCATCAAATATAGATAACCAATGAATAATCAAAACTACACTTTTAATAGAATTCAAAACTTACACAAGTTGCTGTCTTAATAGCATCAACAATATCACNAATTCAAAACTTACACAAGTTGCTGTCTTAATAGCTTCAACAATATCATCAAACCTTGCATATCGACTTGATTGCCAGTTGAGAATCAGTGGATAGAATGTTCTAGAAAAATTACATCTTCTCCCAAATGTATCACCAAAAATTGGAACAGCACTCAAGGCCCATATATATAATGCCATGGGAAATCCCTTGACACTATACTGACCTTTTGACCAAGAATCTTTATCGAATTTCTGAATGCATGTGGCGAGAATGTTATACGCTTCCTTGCCCCATGGTTGGGCTGTATACATCTCGAAATCCGATGCATGATTAAGCCTAGACAGAGGTTTCTTCTGTAATGAATATGGTGTCATCAAAATACCTTCTGTTAATACCACTGCAGCGAGGCATTCCTTTTCCTTTTCATCCAAAGGTTCTTCACCCTCTTCTGGTTCATTAAATAGTCGATATTGAAGTTGAGTTAAAGTGTAATCTCCTCTCACCGCCCAAGAATATGGTTCACTAATTGGATCTTTGGCGTTATTCCTTGGTTCTCTATGAATTGGATCGCATTGAATCCCTATGTTTAATAAAACAATGATGTTAGTTTGTTCAAACTTTGCCTAATATAAACTGTTTTAAAACCCTTTGAAATCCCTTTTAAAAGAGTTTTAAAAGGGTTTTAAAACTTCTAAAACGGGAAAAACCCTTTTACAATAGAATTTTAAAAGGGTTTTAAAAGGGTTTTAAAACCCTTTAGGATTTTAAAACTTCTAAAATGGGAAAAATCCTTTTACAATAGAGTTTTAAAAGGGTTTTAAAAGAGTTTAAAAGAGTTTTAAAAGAGTTTTAAAAAGGATTTAACGGGCTTTTAACAATTTTAAAATTTAAAGGGGTTTTAAAAGGTTTTAAAAGGGTTTTAAAAGGGTTTTAAAAGGTTTTAAAAGGTTTTAAAAGGGTTTTAAAACCATTGCAAACACTTTATAATTACATGTTGTAAGGAAGAACTCTCTCATGGAGAACCGAAGAGGTTGCATGTCGACTGTAAACCATAAGTTTCTCCCTCTTGTCTTCAGCCTTCTCAGCATCAAGTAGTGGAATAATTTCCCAGAAAATTTGATGTCTCTGGCCGAAAGATTGATGATAGGCCCAAGGAAAGAAGATTGAAGCTTCGTGAAAGATGCTTTTCCTAATGCATGTTTAACTTTGGCAACTAGGCTTAAGTCCGAATGTTGACATATGTTTGCTCCAACAATTGGTTCAAAACCCATACCATATATTGATTCTGGTAGTGAAAGGGCTTCAAAATCACTTGATGCCATCTGTTAAAGAAACACACTTAATTAGACTTTTCAACGGATTTACAAGAGTTTTAAAAAGATTTTTAAAAATCAACATCACACGTTATCGATCTGAAGTCATCTTATCAACACACTTTAACGACATAATTCAACTACGACCGATCTGAAAAATTGATATCAAATGATTTAACAGGGACTTCCTAAAAAGTGTTTTACAAGAGATAACAAAAATCCAAATTTACAAGACTTTACTAATTTCAAATCCATATCAAACACAATTATCGATCTGATCTGAATGCGTCAGATCTGAATCTGGATCGATATCAAAGAAACTGAAGGGGCTTTTAAAAACTGTTTTACGAGAACATAAAAATGGATCCTTCCCAAGGGCATTTTTAAAAAGTGGAAGAGAAAAAGGGGCATTTTTGCTTTTCCCCTTTTCAAATTCATTCATTTTTAATCAGTTAACTAAAAATAAATTTATTATTTAAAAACGTGAATTTATTAATATTAATATTTTATATTTATATGATAAAACAGAATTGAGAAGTAAAAATGTATTAGGTTTTCCTCCAAATTATATACGTACCTAATAAATAAAATTTCATTTCATCTAAAATATATTCTTGTCTTTTACCAAGGAATGTAAAATATAAAATAAATTAAATATTTACGACAACAACAGTTGAATATATTAAAATATGTATATATATAATCTCATAAACTATTAATATTAATAATCATAAGTGAAAACACTGTAAAATTTTGGCTATTAAATTGAATTTTGAAAAAGGATAAAACCGATAGGATATAAATGGTTATTTTCTTGCCACAAAATTATGTAATAAATACACAATATTAAAAAAGAGAAACCATTGTTATAATATCAAACTGTGTTTTTTTTTTGTTTTTGAAATGTTTATTTAAATACTTTTAGTGATAATATGATATATAATATCTTATTATATAATAGATATCTAGTTTGTTATGATAAAATAGATATTAAATGGAAAATAGAATGTTTAAGGTTGAAATCGGTTTAAAGACAAAAAAATATGTCAGATTAAATCTAAACAAAAGTGTGTAGAGTACCACTTAAATTCAAATTTAAACAAAAAACTATAATTCTTTTTTTGCATCGTGTATTTACGCCAATCCTTATCTAGTTTATTATACTTTATAGATTGGTTTTCTATTTTTAAGTTGTTCTTAATTATTGTTAGTTTTTGATTCGAGATATCTCAAAAAAAAAAAAAAAAAAAATGTTTTTATATAACCAAGATAGCAGTCGAGTAGCTTATTCCCCGGATTTTCTAATGGGCGGATTTTCCGTTCTTGAATGTTATGTTGATTTTTATTATTTTGTGAAATTAGTCATTAAAATTTTTTTTTAAATCACAAACTTGCGACAATCAGATCTGAAGTTTTTTAAGGGGTCTGTCTCTGAAAAAAAAAAATTGTATACCATCAGCTAACTTTTATATGAAACTACAGTATATAAAAATCATTTAGCCAAAGAAAGATATAAAAAATAACTTTAATTAGCAAATAAATCAGATATTTTTTCTACAATCGCAATTTGCAAGCATATATAGCTACTATATAAACCAAGAAGAGAGTCGTCATGAAGTATGTTGAGTAGGAACACAATCCAATTGTTCGCTGACGGCCATAAAGAACCTCTGCACATCAACTAATTTGTCGAAATAATCCAATCAACACTCTACTTATCGACCCAATAACTTTTTCTTGCTCAGTATTGGTATAGCTAAGCTCATTTAATTATCTATAACAACATTGTCACAGGTACGGACCAGACCGTCCCAAATACCTAGGACCATTCTCGGAAAACACGCCATCATACCTAACCCTGGAGACTACGGCTGGGACACTGCCGGTCTCTCAGCCGATCCATCATCCCGAAACAATGAACCGTGAGCCCGAAGTAATCCACAGTAGATGGACAATGTTAGGCGCTTTAGGCTGCACCTTTTCCTAGTGATCCTCTCAAAAAAATGGAGTCAAATTTCGTGAAGCCGTGTGGTTCAAGGCGGGAACACAGATCTCTTGGTGAAGGACTTGACCCACTTTACCCTGGTGGGGCCTATGACCCATTGAACTTAGCAGAAGATCCAGAATTCTTCTCGAAATTGAAGGTGAAGGAGCTCAAGAACGGTCGTCTTGCGATGTTCCCAATGTTTGGATTCTTTGTTCAAGCCATTGTTACCGGTAAAGGTCCGATTGAGAACTTGTTCGATCATATCGCAGACCCTGTGGCTAACAATAATGCTTGGGCTTACGCCACCAACTTCTTCCCCGGAAAATAGAGTTTGATCGCATCAGATATTTATGTAAATTATAGTTTTTTAAGAATTTGTCAATGCATTAAAGTATTAAGTATACAACTAGTTGATATGTAGTTCATATTCTTGCTTTGGGTCATAATTATCGTTAGCTAGGAACTTAATAAACAAAAATTACGTTTAAAAGACTAACAAAAATCGAAGCGTAAGACACAAATTATCATGGATACGATGGGCTTGGTTAATTATTTAAAGAAGAGAGAGGAACGTACGTGTGTTTCAATATTTTGACGCTATTTCCACTTTCCATGACTTGAAAAGCATAGTTGAAATAACTAGAACCTTGAATACTAATACAAGAACACCAGAAAATCAGTAAACTGAGTTTTATTAAGAATTTCTCAAACAACTATTTTACAAGCTTGTTTGATCAGTTTTATGCAACACCACAACAGCTGGTTTGCCACTGAAACAATCCTAATCTATCCAACCTTACCTGCACAGCAACAGCTATGCTCACTCTTTATTCACTCACCAATGAAACCCTCAAGCAATATTATTTCTCTTGCTTAAATCTAAACACATATTTTTCTCTCTATAAAAGTGGTAACCGAACAAGGATGTGAATTGCTTCTCTTTTATAGACAGCAACAATCTTCACCATACTCTTCTTTATCCAGCAAATCCTCCTATGCACCATGTCCTTCAAGAACCTCTCTTTGTCCAATGAGTCATAGGAGAAACCTCATCATTATGTTGACTTCAACACTCCACTTGCTTGTAGCTTCCAAAGAACACCTTTTAGCCTGACACATTTTTCGCCCATGCTCAGCATCACCACGCTCGATGCACCGCGTTGTCTTCAAGGTGTTGTGCTGGCAAAGACAACTTGACACTTTCCCGCTTCGTCTGAAGTCCTTCAGGTATATTCTGCGACAGCTTGAAACTCGTACAAATCCTCTGTTTCTTCAATAGTGGGCTCGGGGTGGTGAATCATCTGCGATGACAGCTCCAGGTATTTCTAAAAAGTAAAACAAAACCGTGAAATTGTGGTCTTCATACAAAACAAATATATTTTTTAAAAATATATAGTTTGAGATTTAGCCTTGGGTAGTTCAAAGATACTCTTAAGTTTTGGTTTCAAGCCTCTCTCTCTATGGCTCTCTTTAAGTTGTTTGCTCTTGTACTGGTTTGTTCATCTCGATGTCGATATGAGGACACTTATTATTTTATTTTCATCTATGTAACTAATTATACATAGTCCCTTTAATCAATATAAAACCAGAAATTTTAGCACAAACAAAAAAAATTGGGATATATATGTATCCTCAAATTTGCTTTTATTTTTAAACAAAATATTAATTTTTTTCGTTTTCTTTTAAAGTAAAATATAAAAATTGTTATAGAAAATATTACCAACAATATATGAGGATGTGGATGTTGTCAATGAACAAAGAGGATGACATCCTCCTTATGAACAATGGGTCAAATCAAATATTGGAGTTTCATGGTCTACGAAGTAAAAAGTTAGTAGGAGCTACTAGGGTTGTCTCTGCAGTTTGGGCTCTGGTTTACAGAAGAAAAGCTTTCTACGGTCTACAATAACAAACATGAGGCTGCACTTGCAAGTATACTCAGGCGCAATAAAAGTATGCGTAGCTATAAACTCAATTTAGAGAGTAGTTTTGCTCCGGAAGCTAAGGATATTTATGAAGCATGTAGAAGATGCTATAAGGTACATGGGCATGGCCTTCTTTTGGTGCACAAGTGGATGAGATTCATTATTTTTTTGAGAAGATTTTAAGAATAAAAATTGGAGATTGAAAGGGTTTTGATAAGAAAAAGAAACTCTCCTTTTCATTATCTGAATCACTCAACGATACAACGTAACAAGAACTAGAGAGGCCTCTAGACGCAGCTAGATCATAACCATCTCCCTCAAAGCCACACACGACTCTGTTCCCTCACAATCAACATAACCAACAAACTCATTTTACAAATGTTTATATACTCCAAGTAACAAATCAATCCGCACGTGCTCCACTATTGATCCACACGAGGCCTCTAGACGCAGCTAGATCATAACCGTCTCCCTTAAAGCCACACACGACTCTATTCCCTCACAATCAACATAACCAACAAACTCATTTTACAAATGTTTATATA